>NW_006922494.1:299523-329911 GCF_000298275.1 Orycteropus afer afer | reverse complement strand
CAGTTCAAGGATTAGCAAACTGTGTCAAAGGCCAACCAAATCTGGCCAGACTGTATTTTGGTAAATAAAGTTTTACTGAGCTCCCAGGTGCACTGGTTTATTTACATATTGTCTATAACTGCTGGAGTTCTACAATGGCTTATTTGAGTGTTTCTGCAGAGATCATTTGGCTCACAAAGTCTATAACATTTATTATGTTTCCTTTAGTTTCCATTGAGTCCATTCAAAATATTTACTATCCAAGGCTTTATGGAGGGAAGAAAAAAAAAAAGTTGACTATTAGCCTATCTGAGATGGTCTAGAGTCACTGCATTAAAAATCTTTCTGCTGTGTTAATAAAAGATTTAGCTTTACCCAGGTAGGAATTTTGTCCTGAGGCTATGTTTTGCTAGAAACACCCTGGACTTGATCTTTGTCCTGTTGCCATATTCTACTTTGAAAATTTTTCTGCATAGAAATTCTTCTGAGACCATTTTTACTTTCTAGTCCATTGGATCCTGACTTCCTTATATTTTGTCTAAATTCTGCCTGAAATAAAGCATTTCAAACTTTACCTCCTCTTTTTATGTTCCTGCTTCTCATAAATAGCTAAAATAAACCAGTTGGCACTTCTATATTCTACCTGGAAATCTCTTTATCCAGACCTAATGGATCTAAGATAAAGTAAACTCACTGAGTAGATTGGACTCATAGCTATCCCTCCTTGGGTTTCCAAGCGAAATCTCTATACCAAAGTAAATTGCCCAATCTTTCTTCCGAGGAGTGGCTGGTGGGTTTGAAACACAAAGTAAGGTGGATAAATTTCTGCCACACGTGTCACTTTTATTCAAGTTTCTTATAATAATTTGTTCAGTGTCTTCCAAATCCCCACTAACAGTCTTCTTGAGAACTCCCTGCCACTAAAGTCAATATCAAATGTTTTATCTTTCGTTAAGGTGTTATCCCAATTCTAAATATCCTCTTCTATTATTATTATATATCTTTGCACAGCAAAACACCGTACAATTAGTGGCTTGAAATAGTGTTATAGTACCTTATAGTTCTGTGGTTTGAGTGGGGATCCGTTAAGGCAGTTCTTACTTGAGGTTCCCCATGTGGTTGCAAATAGATAGCAGTCAAGCTTGGAAAAATCAGTGGGATCAATTGGGGGAGCCAAGAGTGTAAACTTCTGGCCAAAGCTGTAGTGTGGAGCTCAGAAAGGACTCGGAATAGTATCTACATTTGGTTTCTACTTGTACTTGGACTTTTCTCAAAAGTTGGGTTAGAAGACAGAGCTTTCCAAAATCAAGGGTTTCCCAAGGCCCAGGATAAAACTGCAAAACTTCTGCTGATCTGCTCTGCTGTTGTTGACACAGAAGAGCACTTCATCATATTCACCAAACCAAAACCCAACTCACTGCTATCGAGTCAATTCCAACTCACAGTGATCCTATAGGGCAGAGTAGAACTGTCCCATAGGGTTTCTAAGCCTGTAGATCTTTATGGAAACATACTGCTTCACCTTTATCTCATGGAGTGGCTGGTGAGGTTGAACCATCAACCTTTTGGTTAGTCTCAATGCTTTAACCACTGTGCCACCAGAACTCCTATCACATTCACAGGACCCATTAAATCTAAGATAGAGGATCAACAGATTTCACCTCTTTATAGGGATCTGGCAAGATCAATTTCCAAAGCACATGGGACATGAAGAGTATTGTTGCTGAGGTCCTTACATAGCATAATATGCCCTCTGTCTTAGTGATCTGATGTTGCTGTAACAAAGATGCTACATGTGGGTGGCTTTAAAGAACAGAAATTTGTTTTTCAGAGTTAAGGAGGCTAGAAGCCTGAATTCAGGGTGTTGGCTCTAGGAGAAGGTGCTTATCTTTCAGTTCCCACTTAAAGAAAAAAAACCCTCATTGCCATAGAGTCAATTGTGACTCATAGCCACCCCCTTTGAGTTTCTGAGGCAGTAAATCTTTATAAAAGGATTTCCCAGTCTTCTTTCTATGGAGTGTCTGGTGGGTTTGAACTACTAACCGAGTAGTTAGTAGTCAAATGCCTTAGGCACTGCTCCACCGGAGATACTTGGATCGTTGTTGTTGTTATGTGCCCCCGAGTCAGACCTGACTCATAGCGTCCCCTCCTAGGGTTTCCGAGGCAGTATCACTATGGAAGTAGATTGCCCCATCTTCCTTCCAAGGAGTGGCTGGTGGGTTTGAACTGCCAGCTTTCTGGTTAGAAGTCAAGTGTTTTAGGCACTATGCTACCAGAGCTCCATACTTGGATTAGTAGATGGATTATCTGTCTTTGCACCTGCGTGTGCCTCTGAGTCTATTCTGCTCTTTCTACAAGACCCCATTTCACAAGTGAAAGGAGCTCTGGTGGCTTAATGCCTAAGGCATTTGACTGCTAATTAGAAGACTGGTGGTGGTTCAAATCACCACTACTCGGAAGCAAGATTGTGCAATCTACTTCCATAGAGATACCACCTTAGAAACCCAAGGAGGGGTCACTATGAATCGGATCCAACTAGAGGGCAGTGAGTTTGTTGTTTTTATTCACAAGTGATTTGATTTAGGATTTACCCTTCACTGGGATGTCTTCATTAACATAAACAAAAAGAAAAACTCTTTCTAAACAAGGGCCCATCCACCATTCTAAAACATCAGTTTGAGAAGGAAGGCACAATTCAACCCAGAACACCCCACCATATCTACATGTTTCACGTTTATTAAAAATATTAGTTTTTATCCAAGAATAAAAAGATGAGATAAGTTTTGTCATTGGAGTCTTTGATAGGCACTTCTTTCAGGTAAGGTACTGTATATCCATTTTGAAAAACAAATTTTAAAACATTTACTATTTATTGATAAATCTATCAAATAAATAAATAAATAATTTATGGAATGAAACTGTAACAGGAGAGCTTTTCTGGAAACCAACTGATATGATAACCCTGACTCTAAGAATCAGCACAGAACTGGTTCCCATGAGGCAGAGTTCAAATACACTCCCATTCCCCAACTCTACCACCATTTCTGACACCACCCACTCCCCGCTCTACTCAGTATTTTTCAGTATTGGGTTCAATAATTCATTATAATAATCACATTCATGGAACTATCCTAATACAGCAATAAAATTGTTAACACAGAAGGATATAAACAAAGAATATATATAGGAACAAAAGATACATAGGGGTCCCAGAATAGGGTCTTAACATCTCAAGATTACTTAATTTCATCTCAACAAGGAACCTGCTTCCTGGAAACCACTGTTAATTCTCATTCATCAGGAATCTTTCAAACAGGAAGCTCAATGATGGTGCTTGGCAGGCTTGCCCCTGTATCGGAAGACAGTGCCCTCAAACTGGCTCTCATTGATCAAGAGTCCCCATCTGAGCTTCCATGTTCTAGGGTTTTTATTAGTCACTGGGTGGGTCCAACAGTGAATCTGAGAAATATGAACTATCATCCAGGGACCAACAGCTAATCCAAGTAAAGGTTAACTACTAGTAGGGGGGACACCCAGGCTTGATGAAGTTCAGTTCCTAAATGGGGTTTCCCAGCCAATCTGGGTAGGGGTCCTACTGGCAGGGGCTCCTGCACCATGACCAAAAAGCCAAATTACACTTTTAATAAAATGATTCCACACCTTACAGCAATATTTTGTCTATCTCATTAAAAACTTAGAAAAAAAGCAAGAGGCAAAGTATTCCAGGGAAGGTTTGGATAGTGCTTTGACCTTACTCTCTCAGTTCATCATTTACATCCTTAGGGAGAGCCAGTGCCTTTTCTGTCAAAACTAACAGGATTTCAGGTGGCTGCAATTTTTCTTCATTTAAATTATTTTTAAGAGTCAAAAACGAAATTGGTAAGCATTAATTTTTAAAAAATATATTTTGACCTTCTGTTATGAGAGGATACATAGTTAAATTTAAGCCTACATTCATAAAAAAGTTGAGCCTAATTTGAAAAGGAATTTTCAAGAGTTGATTATTTGTATTTTTACTTTAAAGTTTAAAAGCACAAAGCAATGCAATGTAAAATGACATGCTAATTAAAAAAAAATATATTATGTATATGAGCCTTTTTACCCTGACCCTAACTCATATTTGTTTCTGTATTTTGAACTATCTGCATGCATTAGAGATGCAAGTATGATTTATATATATTTTTTTGATTGCATACTAATATCACAAGCTTCAATAATATGCATATGATTTATGTTAACCTTGGTTCTTCAAATACATACAAAATGCTGATTCACCTCACCAGCTTTTATGTGAGAAACCCTCTAAAGAATGCAGAACTTCAGCAATGTTTTCCAAAATTGTTATCTTCTACCCTGACACCTTGTTTGAGCTCCACTCCGTGAATATGTACTGCGTACCCTGTACGTGACCACCACTGTCTTCCAACATGTGGATATAACACTGAAGGGGAAGAAAACACAGATCAAATTCCCATGAGCTGTAGGGAAGGGAGCCAGGCAGCAAATACATAAATCTCTAATATGCTGCCAAGGTCAAACCTGCAAAGAAAAATGAAGCAGGGAAAGGGTCCTGTTTCTGGAAATGGTAGAAAATCTCTTTCTTACCAAACTGCCTACTGAGGTTAACTAGTAAATAAGAAAAATTAAAAAAAAATAAAATAATAATAAAGATAATAAAACCTGTGTGAAAGCACCAATTCTATATTCACAGAATCCAAGAGAGTAAGGATTTGTGATGCTAAGATCTCAAGAGAGAAAGGAAGTCTGGTAAGTAATTCTAATACACACCACTTTTTATTTATTTATTTATTTATTTATTTATTACATGTAAAGATTTGATGATTCAAAAGTAGAGAATGAAAATCTAAAAGGCTGCATAGAGCTTTCAGCAAACTCATGGTGAAAGAAAATGGAAATAATGTTATAGCACATCAAAGATACTCAGGATCGTGGGCCCTGATAATTATTTAGTAGGGACCACAAAGGGCTGCACAATAGGGAAAAAAAAAAAAAAAGATATTGGCCAATCCTGAGAGATAAGACTTAGGTTCAGTTTACCTCAACAGGAATAGTTTATCTAAATGGAATATGATTGTATTTCCATGTCTAACTGAATTATGCAGCTCTGGTGGCATAGTGCCTAAGGCATTTGACTGCTAACCATGAGGCTGGTGGTTCAAACCCAACAGCCACTCTGTGGGAAGAAAGACTGAGCAATCTACTTCCGTAAAGTTTCACCACCTCAGAAATGCAATGGGCGTTAGTATGAGTTGAAATCCACTCGATGGCAATGGGTTTGGATTTGGTTTAGCTGCATTATAGAAGAAAAATATGTCTTTTGGAGAGGATAACATTTCAAAATTTTTCCATCTACATGGTTTGAATGAAAAACATACAACTTATACAAAAAGATAAGAAATAAGATTAAAAAGTGTACAAGAACTGACAACATAGGCAGACTTCTAGCATACCTAGATATGACAAGGTTTTAAAATAAACAGAATAAAATTTCCATTAAGTTAAATGAAGTGGTTGGAAATTTCAGAAAGTAGTTGAAATGAATACAAATAATAAAATCGAAAATCTAGAATACAAAACAATACTAATTGAAATTAAGAGCGAAAGAGGATAAAGAATTAGTAAATTATAAGACAGGTCAGTAGAAAACATATGAACTGAAGTAGAAAACACAAAATGAGGACAATCACAAAGGAGCATAAGAGATCAGGAGTAGGGTGGAAAGTTCTACCATGTGTGTAATTAGAGTCGAGAAGAAGACTTGTTGTTGTTGCTATGTGTGGTAAAGTCAGACCCAACTCATAGTGGCCCCTCCTTGGATTTCCAAGGCAGTTGCTAAAAGGGCGAGGAGGCCACATGTTCTGACCTCCTCTAATCCCACAAGAGGAAGACAGGATTACCAACAGTAACCCAAGGCCTATTCCTACAAGGCCAGACAGGCTGCCTCCCTTCAGGCCTTTCACCAACCATTCCTCCCACAGCACCCACCACCTCTCTCCTGGGTTTGATAATTCAGTGCAGTGGCCACATAGAACTCACAGATTATGGGGTTTATTAGGGAAGCACCAGGAGTGGCTGGTGGATTTGAACTGCCAGCTTTCTGGTCAGCAGTCAAGTGCCTTAGGCCCTATGCTACTAGAGCACATATATGTATATTTAGGAGCTAGAGTGGAGAACTCAAGGAGGAGTTGCTATGAGTTGGGCCAACTAGATGGCAGTGGGTTTGGATATATATGCATATATATGGTGTCAATTGAGCTTAGTGTCCCCTGTGACCATGGTCCCCAGCCTACAAACCAAGAAACTCATTCCCTCAAAGTCCTTAGTTCTGGCTAAGAAATTTGTTAACTTTGCCTCTTGTTAGATTTAAACAGAACATGGACATTTTTATAACACATACAAACATCTGCCAAACCTCTGTATGGTCATGGGTATATTCAATTTGCCTATCCATACCTGATCTTCTTGCCTTTCTATGTATCCACCTATAGATTGCTGTTTGTTGTTACTGATAATGCAATATTGTGTCTGCAATGGTATTTACCTTTGTTGTCTATACTCTTGTGCACCTCTCTATGTCATCGTTTTCCTTGGTGATATTGTACTAGTCACACGCTTTTGTTATATTGTTTTTCCTTCAGCATATCAAATCTGTCTCTTAACTATCTATGTGTTTTTCCTCCATACCCTTCTTCCCACCCCTGCATGACAACCAGCAAAAAAAAATTCCTTTCCCTATGTATTCCCTTAGCTTTTTATAACAATGGGCTCATACAATATGTTTTTTTTTTTCTTTTACAATTGACTTATTTCACTCAGCATTATGTCCTTGAAGTTCATCCACATTATGTGGTGATTTGCTTGTTCTTCATTATTCAGTAAAGCTATGGAGGTTTTAAAGGGTATAATAAACAAAATTGTTTAATTTCTAAATATAGAACAATTAAACCCAAACACTACAGAACATGTTCTTTTTGCATGCCCATAGAACTCTGGATGAAATTATGCATATGATGGACTACAAAGCAAGTCTCAGCCCATTTCAAAGCATTGAAAAGATGTGGAGAATACTCCCTGATCACAGCACAATTAAGCTAGTAGTCATTAATACCAGGGAAAGAAGCTGAAAATCTCCCATATATCTGGAAATCAATTAATACACTTTGAAAATCATAGACCAAAGAGTAAATCACAATGGGAATGATAAAATACTTTAAACAAATGAAAAAAGGATTACTGCATATCAAAACCGGAATGATGCCACTGAAACAAGGCTTAAAGAAAACGTAGATCTGAAAATGCAAATGTTGTATATGAAGAAAGCCTACAAATTAAAGTTTTAAGTATCCATTTTAATGAGTGAGAAAACAAACTGCAAATTGTACCCATAAGTAGGGAAGAAATAATAAAGAGAGTAATTACTAGAAAAAAGAAAATGTCTATAACAGAAAACATTAGCAAGTCCAAAAGTTGATTCTTTGAAAAAGTTATTGAAGTTCTAAATCTGTAGGAAGATTGCTTAGAGACAACAGAAACAAATAAAATACTTATGGCAGGACTGAGTCAGAGACATTATTAGGTAACAAACACTTGCTAATATTTTTTAAAGAAAATCTGTTCTAGTCCTATTAGCTTCCCTTATCACAATTACAATCAACTTTTCATTATGGTAGAATTTTTAAACAAAGGTGTAAATTGTTTCACATTCATCTCAGTTGTTGTTAGGTGCGGTTGAGTCATCTCCAACTCATAGTGGCCATTACATACAACAGAGCCAAAAAATGCCTGCTCCTGCACCATCCTCACAATCTGCTATAACCGAGCCCGTTGTCACAGCCACTGTAACAATCTAGCTTGTTGAGGGTCTTCTCTTTTGCTCACTCTCTACTTCAATAAGTGTGATATCCTTCTCCAGGGTCTGGTCCCTTCTGACAACATGACCAAAGTAGGTGAGACAATTCTGGCCATTCTCCCTTCTGTGGAGAATTCTAGCTATATTTCTTCCAGGAGAGTTTTATTCATTTTTCTTGCAGTCCATGGTATTTTCAGTTTTCTTCTCCAAGACTGCAATTTAAAGGTTCCAATTCTTTAGGAGCTCTGGTAGCATAGTGCCTAAGGCATTTGACTGCTAACCAGAAGGCTGGTGGCTCAAACACACCAACCACTCCTTGGAAGGAAGTTTGGACAATCTACTATCCGTAGTGATATAACCTGGGAAACCCAAGGAGGGATCACTATGAGTTGGGTCCAACTCCACGGCACACAATAACAACAACAACAACAACAACAACAATTCTTCTTTGAGTTTCCTTATTCGTTGTCCAGCTTTCTCATGCATATGAGGCCACCGAAACTGCCATGGCTTGTGTCCAGGCTCACCTTAGTCTTCATAGTGATATCTTTGCTTGCTAGTACTTTAAAGATATCTTTTGTGGCAGATTTGCCCAGTGTAATACTTTTTAATTTCTTGACTGTTGCTTTCATGGATGTTTACCCAAGTAAAATAAAATTCCTTACGATATCATTCTTTCCTCCATTTATTTTGATGTTGATTATTGACCCAGTTTTGAGGATTTTTGTTTTCTTTGTGTTGAGTGTAATCCATACTGAAAACAGGAGTCTTTGATTTTCATCAGTAAGTGCTTCAGGTCATCTTCACTTTCAGCAAGCAAAGTTATGCCATCTGCATATCACAGGTTATTAATGAGTTTTCCTCCCATCCTGATGCCACATTCTTTTCCATATAGTCCAGTTTCTTGAATTATTTGCTTAACATACAGATTGAATAAGCATGGTGAAAAGATACACCCTGACACACACCTTTCCTGACTTTAAACTCCTTATTTATCTCATTAATAGGTGGGTAATTTTGTCCTTTCCCTTTGAATTTGGCTGACCATGTGAATACTTTGATGTTTAGAATAGGGTGGAAAGGACACAGTGTTACATCTAAGGAAAGGCCATAAAAAGCTGTGTAATTTATTTTTTTTTTGCTGGAAAGAAATTTATATTTAGAATTCACACTTGTAATTCATTCTTGGAATCCTAAGCCTCCATGTAAGGAGCCCAATGAGACTGAGTTTGTCGTCTTCTATAGCAACCAAACCCGAATGAAAAGGCCATGGAGATTTGCTCTGGTCAGCAACTCCAGCTATGCCAAGGCCTTAATTCATCCTAGACCAGATGCCAATGAAGAAGTCCCCTGAGGGGTTAAGAGCTCATCCAACAGGGTCACCCTTGGTGATTCTAGACTCCCCAATTGAGACCTCAGGTATCCTGGAACAGAGAAAAGCCATATTGCCGGTGCCTTTTCCAAATTCCTAACACGTAGAACTTGAACTTAGTAAAATGGTGATTGTCTTATCTTTCTAAGGTGTTTTGTGAGAAAGCAAGAGTTCAGTGGGACACCAGAATAATGACATTAGCTTTTA
Organism: Orycteropus afer afer; assembly: GCF_000298275.1. Taxonomy (NCBI): domain Eukaryota; kingdom Metazoa; phylum Chordata; class Mammalia; order Tubulidentata; family Orycteropodidae; genus Orycteropus; species Orycteropus afer. The sequence goes on along the minus strand of NW_006922494.1, from coordinate 320,483 downwards.
TAAATATGCTCCTGCTTCCACTCTTGTTCTCCTTAGGGCAATTCTCCGAATGAAAACCAGAATAAGGTTTCAAAATGACAATTCAGATCATATTTCCTTCTGTTTAAAATATTTTATTGACTTTCTAATGTGCTTAGTGATGTTGTTGTTGTTGTTATTGTTATGTGCCGTCGAGTCGGCCCCGACTCATAGCGACCCCTCCTTGGGTTTCCGAGGCAGTAACACTACGGAAGTAGGATTGCCCAACCTTCCTTCCAAGGAGTGGCTGGTGGGTTTGAACCGCCAGCCTTCTGGTTAGCAGTCAAGTGCTTAGTGATATAACAGTTAAATCTTGCTTTATACCATGCTTTCTCTGCTCTCAGTCCTTGACTAACCTTCTTCCACTAGCCAGGAAAATAAATAAATAAATAAAAACATTGCCATCGAGTTGAGTGACCCTCACTGGGTTTTTTCCAAGGCTGTAAATCTTTATGGAAGCAGATTGTCCCATCTTCCTCCCGTGGAGCACCTTCTGGGTTTGAACCACCAACATTTTGGTTAGCAGTCAAATGCCTTATCCACTCTGCCACCAGAGCTCCTTTTTGCCATACTTACTCACCAAATCACTGACAACTCTGGCTTTAATTTAGTTCCTTTCATGTGCTGTCCTCCTACGTGAATGCTCTTCCCTTTCATCTGTCTCTCTCTCTTCATGTAGTTAATTTCTACTGGTCTTCAGACTTCAGCTCAAATGTTCATTCCTCAGAGAAGCATTCTCTGGACATTCAGATCAGGCCAGGTTGCCTTCTTATAAGCTCTCATGGAACACACATTTTTAGCATTTCACTTACTGTAGTGATTTCACATTTATATGTGGGATTATTTAATGCATTGTTTTCCTCATTGAATGATAACTTTCCCAAATATTGGGGCTCTATCTAGTTTTGCTCAAAATTTTATCCCAGGCATCAATCCCATTTTCTAGCCTAAAGTACAATACATACTTTTGTTGCTTCTATTTTGTTTTGTGCCTAATGAATGTGACTTCTAACCAGAAGGCTGGTGGTTCAAACCCACCAGCCACTCCTCTGAAGGAAGATTAAGCAATCTACTTCCATAGAGATGTTGTTATGTGCCGTCGAGTCTGACCCAACTCATAGTGATGCCTCCTTGGGTTTCTGAGGCAGTATCACTATGGAAGTAGATTGCCCAACCTTCCTTCTGGGGAGTGGCTGGTGGGTTTGAACCTCCAGCCTCCTGGTTAGCAGTCAAGTGCCTTAGGCACTACTCTACCAGCCTCAGAAACCCAAGGTGGGGTAACTATCAGTCGGATCTGACTTGATGGCAGGGAGGTTTTTTTTTTTTTTTTTTAATTGTGGTAAATATATATGTAGCAAAATATTTGACATTTCATCAATCTTCACATGTACAGTTAAGTAATGTTAATTATGTTCAACATATTGTTCAACCATCACACTTATTCATTCCCAAATTAAAAAAAAAAAAAAATAAGTTGACCTGGAAAAATACAAGGTGACATAAAAATGGCCTAATTAAGCTGAATAAAAGTTATGTGAGAAATAGTAGAAAAATAAAAGATTTAGAATAAATAACAAAAAGGGGTGGGAATCTAAATGAATTATATTGCTTGAATGAATCGGTGAGTTCAGGAACAGCTCCTCCTTTGAGATAAGGGGCCCTATAGTGGTATCCTAAGGGAATTCATGTGAGAAGATGGGAGAACACCAGACAAATTAATCAAGGAGGAAATACAATACCAAAGGCCATAAAAGCAAAGTGGGCAAAAACAGAAGTTTGCCAAACATTTTGCAGAAAAGATTTTAAAATGCAATTCATCTTTTTCAGAGAAGGAAAATTTTGACAGCTACTTTAAACTAACAGGGACTTAAAACATGAGAAATTTTGGTACTCCATTGATGTACCTATCACAATTCCAGCCACATAAAAAGAAGTATGCATAGCATGAAAAAGTCCTTAAACCTGTCAATGGAATGAAGTTGGCCTGTCGATTAAAACACTAGTTGCTTCAGTGATTGTTTTCTTTTATAGGTATTAATGACTTTCTTGATTTTTATGACCAAAAGTGAAATCTGCATATGGTTGTCTGTCTAATCAGCCCCTGACTCATGGTGACCCTATGTGTTAAGGAATAAAACTGCCTCATAGGGTTTTCATTGCTGTAATCTTTATAGAAACAATCAGCTGGCCTTCCTTCCATGAAGCCACTGAATGGATTTGAACAACCTTAAGGTGCAAATTACAAATCACTTGTGCCACCTTGGGCTCTAGATGACTAAAATACTTCTTACCTTTAAATTTAGTTCACTTTTTGTGGATATAGTACTAATTATTATTAGCATATAGGAAAATATGAGTTGTGAATATAAGGTGATCGTGTGGTTAAGGATTATTCCTGATGTCATTAAAAACTAATGCTCAATATGTTTTTGTTGTTGTTAGGTGCTGTTGAGTCGTTTCTGACTCATAGCGACCCCATGCACAGCAGAACGGATCTATGCAGCATTATACTGAGTGTTCAATATAGAGATTTTAAAAATTACAAAATGGCAAATGATGAATTGACATATGGCTGCAACAGTGGGCTCAAACTTAGCAACGATGGTGAGAATGGCACCAGACCAGGCAGTGTTTCAGTTTTTTGTGCATAGGGTCATTGTATGAACCCACCTGAAGGCACCTAACCGCATAACAAAGTATAACAATAGTATGAAGTATTCTTTTTATGTAGGGTCACCATGACTATGACTGCCTTCAAGGCACCTTCGACTCACAGCAACACCTCCTTGAGTTTATCAGGCAGTTTCTCTATGGAAATAGTTTGCCCAATCTTCCTTCTGAGGAGCGTTTGGTGGGTTTGAACTGCCAGCCTTTTGGTTAGTAGTCAAATGCCTTAGGCACTACTACACCAGAGCACCTAACTACATAGCTAGAAATGAAAATAGTATGAATAAAATAATATCTTTACCTCAAAATAGGTGAATAATTAAGATACTGCATTTATATTATAAATTGTATGTTTCTTTACAGTATTTTTTTAAATAATTGTGAATTAAAAGATGAAAATTTGAGAAAAAGCACTCATACTACTAAGGAATTCAATTTTTTTTTTCTATAAAGAGAATGTTCATGGTATGAGAAAAGTCAGTTAAATTTCCCAGTGTTTTGAGAGATCAAAATTCCTGTAGCACTAGTCCAGTGATATTTACCAGCACTTATCTGTCTACAAGGTTCTTTCTTGGCAAATACACATGGGGAGGCTCTGGGGCAATGCTCATTTACACAGATGCCAGACCTTCTCATGGCTTGTCTTAAACTAGACATCCATCTGGTTTTTAAATTGTTCTAATTTTACAAAATAAATTGTATTCTGATGAAACCCCCCTGAATTTATCAGAAAGAGTATGTGACAGGTGTGATATCAGCCAGGATTTTATTGTCAATGAGTATGACTGATGCCTTTGTTATTTTCCTGTCTATGATGATTACAATTGTATCATCTAACTCTCCAATTGTTTTGCCAGGTAAATAGGAATATGAAACTAATGTGCCAGCTGGGTCCTTTCTTTTCACTTGATTAAACATAAAGATTCTTCTCTGAAATGAGCTAAGGTGGTGGGGATAGACAGCAAGTCCAGGTCAGGCAGTTTTGTAAGAAGAAATAAAATAATTAAGGTAGCCCTTGGGCTGTATGGGAAAACAAACAATAATAATAATAATAAAATAAAATAATAATAGAAAAAAAAAAAAAAAACCTAAGAAAATGGTATCCTAAATTTAAAACTTTGATATTAGAGTGCTTTCATTCATAGAAGGAAATAATTGAAATAATGAATCTTATTTTATGTTATCCTCATTTTTGGGCAATCCTACTTCTGTAGTGATACTGCCTCGGAAACCCAAGGAGGGGTCGCTATGAGTCGGGGCCGACTCGACGGCACATAACAACAACAACAACAACAACATTCTAATGTTGCTTTTGTGTGCCGTTGAATTGATTTCAACTCATAGCAACCCTGTGGGACAGAGTAAAGCAGCCTCATATGTTTGCCAGGCTAGAAGTTTTAGTGGAGGAGGTTACCAGGTCTTTTTGCCCTCAGAGCCACTGGTGAGCTCCAACCATTGACTTTTCAGTTAGCAGCTGGACTTTTAAATTTTTACCACCAGTGCCCTTCCTCTTAATGTTAAAAAAAAAACAAAAACCACTGTCATTGATTCAGATCTGACTCATAGTGACCCCTCTTTAGGTGTCCGAGGCAGTATCACTACGGAAGTAGATTGCCCAACCTTCCTTCCGAGGAGTGGTTGGTGGGTTTGAATCGCCAGCCTTCTGGTTAGCACACTACTGGTATTGTTCCACTTTCAGTAATGGTAACAGCAACAGTAGTAATAATAGTAATAGCATTAGTACCAGTTGTTGTTATTAGGTCTCATTGAGTCAATTCCAACTCATAGCAACCTTACGTACAGGAGAATGAAACATTGCCCTATCCTGCACCATGCTTACAATCCTTTCTTGACCTTGTAGCTCCAGCCACTGAGTCAATTCATCTCATTAATGGTCTTTCCCTTTTTCTCTGATCTTCCATTTTACCAAGCATGATATCTTTCTCTAGGAACTTGTCCCTTCTGATAACATGAACAAAGTAAGTGAGATGAAGTCTGGCCATTCTCTCTTCCAAGGAGCATTCCTGCTGCACTTCCTCCAGGACAGATTTGTTCATTCTTCTGGCAATCTATGGTATTTTCAATATTCTTCACCAACACCCCAATTCAAAGCCATCAACTCTTCTTTGGTCTTTCTTAGTCACTGTCTAGCTTTCAAATGTATATGAGGTGACAGAAAATACCATGGCTTGGGTTAGGCATTGAGTCAGATCAGACTTATAATGACCCCTCCTTGTGTTTCTGAGGTGGTCGTAGATTACCCCACCTTCCTTCTTAGGAATGGCTGGTGGGTTTGAACCACCAGACTTCTGGTTAGCAGTCAAATGCCTTAGGCACCATCTTTGCTCTTTATCAGCACGTGCTTCAAGTCCTCTTCACTGTCAGCAAGCAAGGTTGTGTCACACGCATTTCTCAGGTTGTTAATGGGGAAAAAAAAAATTAAAAATAAAAAAAACCTCACTGTTGTCGAGTTGGATCTATATCATAGCCACCCCTCCTTGGGTTTCCAAGGTGGTACCTCTATGGAAGTAGATTGTCCAACCTTCCTTCTGGGAAATGACTGGTGATTTTGAACCTCTAGCCTTCTAGTTAGCAGTCAAATAACTTACGCAGTATGCCACCAGAGCTCTTCTTATAGTCCTGACACCATGTTCCTCTTCAAATAATCCAACTTCTTGGATTAATTGGTCAGCAAATAACTGTGATGAAAGGATGCAACTCTGGTGCACACTCTTCCTGATTTAAAACTATTCAGTATTTTCTTGTTCTGTTTGGATAACAGCCTTTTGGTTAAAATACATGTTCCTCATGAGCACCATTAAGTGTTCTGCAATTCCCTTTCTTCTCAATGTTACCTATAATTTGTTATCATCCTCATAGAATAATGCCTTTATATAGTCAATAAGCACAAGAGAACATTTCTCTATTAATCTTTGCTTTCACCCAAGATCAATCTGACATCAACAGTAATATCCCTCTTTCCACATCCTCTTCTGAATCTAGCTTGCATTTTTGGAAATTCTCTACCAATATACTACTGTAACCATTTTTAAAATATCTTCAGCAAAATTTTACTTGCAGATGATATTCATAGAAATTATTCAATAATGTCCACATTCTGTTAGATCACCTTTCTTTGGAATGGACACAGATGTTGATCTCTTCCAGTCTGTTGACCAGGTAGCTATCTTCCAAGTTCCTTGGCAAAGATGAATAAACACCTCCAGAGATGCATCTGTTTCTTGAAACACCTGCATGGGTATTCATTCCATTGATGAAGCCTTATTTTTCTGCTAATTCTTCCAGTGCAGCTTTGACATCTTCCTTCAATGCCATTGCTTCTTGATCATATGTTACCTCTTGAAACAATTGAAAATTGACAAATTCCTTTTTGTACAGTGACTCTGTGTTTCCCTTTCTTTCTTTCTTTCTTTTTTTTTTTTTTTTTGATGCTTCCTACATCATTCAATATTTTGTCCATGGAGTCCTTCAATATTGCAACTTGATACTTGAATTTTACTTCAGTTCTTGCAGCTTGAGATATAGTGAATGTGTTCTTCTTTTTTGGTTTTCTAACTCCAGGTCTTTGCACATGGTATTATCACACTTTACTTTGTCCTCTTGATCTGCCCTTTGAAATCATCTGCTCAGCTTCTTTACCTAATTTTTTCTTCCTTGAAGTTTATCTACTCTCCAAACAAGAGCAAGTTTCAGAGTCTCTTCTGACATGCACTTTAGTCTGATCTTTCTTTCCTGTAGCAGTATTAATGGTACTAGTTTTATAGTACAACTAGAGGTTTTCTAGTAGTACTCGTGGTGGTGGTGGTGGTTTTAATATTATTATTAATATAGTATTCAAGTTCCTTATAGGGTTCATATGATAATAAAGGGCTTGACTGAAGAAATTTTAAAACTCAAAGCTAAACTCATTCCCTCTGAGTCAATTTGACTCATGGTGACCCCTCCTTGGATTTCCAAGGTGTTATCTGTACAAAAATTGATTGCCCTATCTTCCTTCTGAGGAGTGGCTGGTCAGTTTGAACCACCAGCCTTCTGGTTAGCAGTCAAATTCCTTAGGAGCTACCCCACCAGAGATGGGATTGTTTATAGAGGCATGGGTAGAATGAAAGAAGCCAAGAGATAGAAGAGACTAGAAACACTGGAAGCACTTATTGACTCTGACCTACACAGACATTCACCAATTGCCTCAAGTTGATTCTGAATTATAGCAACCCTATAAGACATAGTAGAATCGCCCCATAGGGTTTCGAAGTCAATAAATATTTACTGAAGGAGATTCCTTCATTTTTCTCTTGGAGAGAGACTGATGGGTTCTAACCACTGACTTTTTGGTTAGTAGCCAAATGCTTTAAACACTATGGCACCAGACCTTCTCTGATCTTAGCTTAGCAAGGAGTTATTACTGGAATGAAGTAAGAGCTGTAGCCACATGAAATGAGTAACCTACAGGGGTTCCTCAAGATAAGTGAAATTCAGCACTGCATAGAGGAAGCAAAGTATGAAGGGAGAAAACAGCTAAGATGTTCCCTCTTCCTATATTCTGATGTGCTACAGTATCTCTTGCAGGCAGCAACCAACAGGAAGCCAAGACAGAGGCTTTCTAGTAAGATATTTTATATAGAGAAACCTCCCAATAGATGAAATAGGGTAAAAGAGTAGAATATGGATTTGCAGAGGAAAGTAGAGAATATCCAGTTTAACAGCAACAATAATAGGTAGCATTTCATTTACTCATAATATATATTAGACATTAGACCCTTTCAAAGTTATTTTATTTTTATTTTTATTGTGATTTGGGTGAAAGTTTACAAAGCAAATTCACTTTCCATATAGCAGCTCACATACATTTTGTCTCATGACATTGACTACAATTTTCCCACAATGCAACAGCTCCCCTCCCACTTCCTTCCCATGGTTACCTCTTCCCTGTGTCCTTCCCTTCCATGCACTCCTGTCCCCTGAGCAGTCTCCCTGTGCATACACAGCCTTTCTAATCTCCTATGATTGATCTCTCCAAGGAGTATATATACCTAAATGATCAGTTCATATGCCTATTTTTTATTTGGCTGGAAGCCACAGGAGTGGGTTCAACTCCAGATCTGAAGGCCAGATAGAGGCCATTGTCTCAGGGGTTCCATCATGCTTTGTCAAATCAGCAAATCAACATAGTTCTCCCACTCTATTCAGGATCTCCTACAGAGATTCCCCACTAAGTGGTTGACAGTGGTAGCTGGGCACCATCTAGTTCTTCTGGTCTTGAAGTCATATAGGCTGAGGATCTCATGGTGTACCAGTCACTTGCACTCATTGTTTCTACGTGTCTTTCATTTTCTTCATTCTTCTTTTCTTGGGATGATGAGAGACCCATCATTGCATCCAGAAGGCTGCTTGCAAGTTTTTAAGATCCCATTCCCTACTTGTGAAAGTAGGATGTGGAACAATGTTTTTTGTGTAATATGTTATGCCATTTATGCTTGATGTCCCCTGTGATTATGGTCTCTAACCCACAAGTCCAACTACTCACTCCCTCCAGGTAGCTGGCTATGCCCAAGAAGTGACTACAACCTTGTCCTTTGTCAGCTGTACTATATGTACCTGGGAATTCTTACAGAACATACAAATACATTTGTAGAAACATTGTCTGCCAACCCTATATACGGTATTAGGCACACTCCCCTTTGCATAGACATACCAAATAGTTCAGCCTGTCCACTCATCTGTCTGCCCATGTATCAGTGTTTGCCTTCACTGACAACACATTACTGTATGTGCAAAATGGTTCATCTTTGTTGTCTTCAAGGTTCTTTATGTGCATTATTTTAATACAATTTTTAACAAAAAAAATTGTTACATCCTTGTACAGATAATTCAATAAAATGATTGATCACAGCCCATTTCATATACAATATGGATATAAATTACCTTGTACAAAATTAGCCACAATATTGCCCTCAAAAAGAACCCAAGCCTAAATATACAAAGTTCCTCATTTTAAAGATGTGTTTTCTTTTGTATGAATTAAGGATGATACAAAAAAGCAGAAAAGATTGACAAATCTTTTAGTTGGATAAAAAAAGCAACTTTAAAATAAACAGGGGTTAGGAGAAGGTAGTGAATTGAAAGGACAAAGAAAGTAAAAGCTATGGACAACAAGTTCAGATTCAGCAGCTTTTAAAGTCTCAATATTCTTTACTTTTCAGTATAGAGGAAAAGAACACACACTCCAAGTTATTTCTCCATTTGCTACCAAAGTGCTCTGCAACTGGTAATCTAAAACAAATCACAAAGTCACAGGAGATTTAACTAAAAATATTAGACCAATGCACACATTTGAGTAGAAAACTAGTTAGTAACTCAAACTGCTTGTTTTATTCATTAACAACAACCACAGTCCTAAGAAAAGCATGGCCTTTTGCACTTTCCTTTGAACACAAAGATTTATTTATCTCCACTTTCTTTATCCTATTTTCCTTTCAGCTTGAGGTACTAGGTAAATGAACTCCAGTGATCTGGAATGATAACCTTAAGTGATGCTTGTCAAATCTGATTTGGCAAGTAAGAAACCAAGAATGAAAGCAACACAATTTAGTAAAAAGAGCAGTGAACTGGAAATCTGGAGACCTAGACACCAGATACCACCAGTAACTATTTGTGAGGTCAAAAATTAATCTTATACTCTCATTACATTGTGAGAATCATACCTTCTGGCAGTCCTCATCCTTGGAGTGACTTGTATTCCCAAAGTTCTTTTGTGCAAGTTCTTTCAAGTGCATAGAACACATTTTCCCATAGCAACACTCTTCTCAGATAAGTCCTGGGTAAGTATCTTATTTATATATGATTTTGGCAGCCATTGGATATGTAGAGAAAGTACCTTTTACTGTGTTATGTTTAATCATGGCAATCAAGAATCAAGTTAGCTGGAATGTAATCAATTTCAGCAGTGTGTACCCATTGACATGTGTTCTTTCTCTCTCCTACACACACAAAATGGGTTGCTTTTCATCCAATGTTGGACAAAAGCAGACTTGGAATTGTCCTTAGTAAATCAATGATATACTCTTTGAAACATTATCAAATGCCTGTAATCAGCATAACATACAAGTAACAAAACTTTTCTGTAAGGAAGGTAATTTTTATACTTAATGAGTATAGTATGAGAGAAACATTTTTTCCCAAACTGAAACACAGAGAGATATGTCTAAAGTATTTTTTCCATAGTGATGTCAATAACCAGGTGATTTAGTAGATTTTTATAGACACTCGGGAACTCGAAAAATACAGAGACAGCTTAGAGTAAGCCACAAATCTTTTTCACTTCCTCCCCCATGAGGTTATCCATCTGTGTATTAGCTTTGATCTGGAGTCACAAACAAAGACTTTCTGTTTATTCAAGAGATCAAATGTTATTTTGCTATAGACCCTGGGGAAACTCAGAAGAGGGACATAAGCTTTGGGAGTACATTGATTTTCAAAGTGTTGATCTGAATAATCCATGACATATTTAGTTTCCTCAACTGTTAGAAGATGTACATGAAGGTGATGAACTCAGAGGGCTTTGTTCTCTCAACATAAATCTTCCCTTCCTCTTGCAATGGTCTTATTTATTTCATATAAACAGAAAATAAGTGGGAAAGGGTGCACTATATATCTTTTTTTTTCAGATAATCTGGTAAATATTCCTAGAATTTCTTTTGTTTTCCCATTTTACGTATTTTATAAAACTAGAAAAATATTCCTTAATGGGTTACCTATGTTGTAGGTCACAATTTTCACTAATTTTCCACCGAAAAATTTAATCTGGATATATTTTTCATTAGCCTTTCCATTTTTTACAAGATACACACAGATTTAGTAACAATAGTTTGATGATGAATAATGATTTGCTTGTTTGTTTACTTTTCTAAATTATTTAAAGGCAGGCTCTCTTCCATGTCTTGAACCTACTTTTTAAAATAAGTCCAGCATTTGTCCAGATCTTTACCATTATTGTTTTTGTATTTTTCTTCTTGAAAAACCACATCTCTTCAAGTGTCACTGGAAAGTTTCACTTATTTGCATAAGGATAAACTTGGGAAAAAAGACAGTGAAAAGTCATAAGGTGACTTGTTAATTTATTATTAAAATAATGTAGTGAAAATTTTCAAGGATTTTTTATAAAATTTTCTGCTAGGGTGGTCTATGTCCTTTGAGAAAATAAAATAGAATGCTTGTCAAATGTTTACCTTGGAACAGAATCATACATATAAAACTTAGATGACAGAGGAAGAAACAGAAATAACCTTACACATTACTGATTCCTAATGTAAATAAATAGAATTTAGGCACAGAAGTGTGTGATAATTTTCACAGAATCATAAAGAAAGCTATGATGGCGAATGCAGTAGAAATCAGTTTTCTTCCTCTCAAACTTATTCTTTTTTCACTATATCATGGTGCCCACAAACTTCTCACACTGTCTTACCCCAGTGCATTTCAAATAATGTATCATTTGAGGCCACTGGGGAAACTGTTTGGAAAAGAAATAATTGGCATATTTTGTATTACTTATAGGATGCCTGTCCATCCCTTGGAGCTCTTTGGTGATTTAGTGGTTAAGGCATTTGGCTGTTAACCAAAAGGTCAGTGGTCCTAACCCACCAGCTTCTCCATAGAAGAAAAATGAAGTGGTCTGCTTCTGTTAAGATTTAGAACCTTGGAAACCCAAAGGGGTTCTCTATGAATTGATATCTACTTGATGTCTGTGAATTTTATCCTTTTTTTTTTTTTTTTTCAGTCCATCCTTTGGTGGCCAGAGAAGCCATAATTTGCATTTGCATCCAGAGTTTGAAAATATAAGGCCATACATTTTTATCATGAGGAAGTAATACACAGAATATTTTGGTTATTTTATTTATTTAAATTTTTTGTTACTCGCTGTCATGCAGTCAGCCCTGGCTCTTGGCACCACCATATACAAGGATACAAAATGGTGTCCTGTTATATTTTTAGGTTCTTTGAAGATCGCAAATGGTTGTTCCCCAAAGCATGTTTAACAGCTATTTGCGGGAATACTGACAGCTATTAAACTTGACTTGAAGGGTTTTCATTCATTGTGTACAATTTTCTGAAAGTAAATTAATAAATGGGAGGAAGTGGTGAGATAAAAGGACTCAAAACATGTACTTAAACTCAAATATGAAAGTCATAGACTCTCATTGAGTATGATAGTAGTTGCTATTCTTATTTGAAAGAGGTACTGGTTTAATTCTAGAGAATTGACACACTGGAATATGCCGTGGATGCCTGCAAAAAATGACTCCATTAGATGTATTGTTAGACAAGTGCACTTTACGTATCTGGCTGCAAACATATTGCATAAATTGCCCAGTTTTGGGATGGCTTGTCTATTTGTCTTTGTGGTGTTTCGTAATGCTGTGCTAATGTAATGCATGGCTTTGTCTGCCCAGGACTGTGTTTAAAGGTTTATTCATCAGATTCTGAATGGAATGCTTTCTGTAACATCACGTGTATGTTTCCCAGTAAAGTGCTTGCATTTGTACCTGAATATTTTCTTATTCACTTCCTCCTTGTATGGCATTGGCATACTTCAGAGAAAAGACCGTTGATAGTGTATTTGATTACGCAGTTAGACAGAACAGTTTAGCACAATATGCTGTAATCAGGACAACTCAGGAAAGAAATTTAGTCCTGATCTTGTCAAATTAAGTGTGTATTGAATATATAACCCACCCTCCCCAGAAAGAGCTATTCTGAGGCAGTAGTGAGCAAAAGAAAACTATTATTTGTTGTCGTTATTTTCTTTGAAGGAGTAGATTGGTACAATCAGTTGAACTGTCATGAGACTAATCTTTCAATAATCTATTTTTTGTGAGTTTATAGAGATGGTGGGTAATGTGTGCAACAATATTAAAGTAAGATGAAATAACCTTGAAATAAATACAAGAGGAAAAAGGAAATAAAATACAGAAAAACAGACATTTATGTATGGGACTCGGGGAAACAGAAGAAGAATACAAGGAGAAAGAAGGGTTTACATATCTGGCTGCAAACATATTGCTTAGCCTTTGCTTGCCAGGTTCAGCCATATAACTGATGGCCATCCCTAAATTTGACCTCACCTCATCTGTGCTTTCAAAATTATGGCTTGTCTTCTATACCTGCTCTGCAAATTTTACCTCCTAATAAAATTACATGGCTGTGATTATACACAGTTTTTGATGTCTATCCAGTAGGTTGCCTGTTTGGGTTTCAACTGGGCTTTAGAATTCATCTCCTTTTTCCTTCCTCCCTCCCTTCCATCCTCCCTCCTCTCTCCTTTCCCTCTTTTCCCTTCTTTTTTTTTTTTCATGTCTGTACATCACTCATTAATAAAGACAGAAAATAAGATAAAGTAATAAACAAAGTGCTTATTTGGAATTGTATTTCTGAATTCATAACAGATGCTTCTGGAAGCAGCAGCAAATAATCGAGTATTTAGAACTATACTTCTGTCCAAAGTGAGCTAATTTCAGTGACTGAAAATAATACCAAGGAGATGGAGAAGCAGGAGTTATATAACTTTATTACATAATATTAAAGGATGTATTGTTGGGGGCAATTTGTAAATATTGATCACTATGGGAAAATGTGCTTATGCCTCAATAAAACAATCACAATAGATTTACTTACAGAATATAGTTGTAACAATTTTCCAAATATAGGTACAAAGACGTTCATTATAAATGTAGTTCTTAAATTTAAAAAGTAAAATAATTTGTTATAACAGAATCTGGGATGTGTATTATGTCACATAATAACTCTGTTTTCAGAGTAAATAAGACAGATATGTAAGAAATTAATAGAAAAGATACCTGAAATATATTATTCGGTGAAAACTGCAGGGACAAGTAATGGGAAGATTTTGGTGATTTTTATGTAATTATGTGGCCACCTTCAGGGACACCTTACTAATACTCAAATCTGCCTTTTAATCATGTATTTCAACTCTTACCTTGGCAAAGGCAGGAAATTTTAATATACTAAATTTAATCTATTTCATATAAATAAATAAATACTGGGAAAGAGATCAACATAGCTAAGGAGGAGAAGCTGGGGCTATACCTCATATGGAAGTGATTAAGCCAGTCCCCAAATTATAGAGACGTAATTGTAGAAACTGAGAGATACAATTGAATTGGTCTTGATGTATGTCCAACATGAGGGTAAGGTATATGTCTCATGCTGATTGAATAAGTCTGTTAATCAGAGATAAAAATCTTCCATAAAACATTTTTTCTAATTTAAATAAAAAGCTTTCTTTATTATTAGAAATCAAAATGTTCATTGACTTTTGTAATAAAATCACTGTTATATCAAGGTAGTGGGCTAACAGGACATGACAACTCACTCAGGCCCCAAAAATGACTTACCTCTAGAGAATGAAATAACAACATTTAGGAGCTTTGTCTCAAATTACATTTATGGACATTAAGAGCTTCAGCTACCCTTCTAGTCAGGAAGATTTTCTGAGATGGAATATGTGCTTGATTTCTTTGCAGCTCTTACATCAATCTGAATACTGATGTCCTTTAATATTTGCATAAGGAAAGTTTTGATCATTGAGAATAATGCCCTGTGCAATTGAAGGGCAAATACACCCTGAATGATGAACTATTACTTTATGTTTTAGAAATTCTTCCCTAATATAAATGTACATTTGGTCTGATCATTTATAATAAATTGTGCAGCTTACATTGCTGAAAAATTCTTAATTTATTTTATTTGTGATTTACCCTCATTACAAGGTGCCTCTTCCAAAATCTGACTCATTGGAGTCACTTCAGCCCTGTTTCATTTAAATGTCTTTTGTTGCTTCATTTTCCTGAAAGCCCCCATTCTACCGGTGTGCAGGTCATTGCATAGCCCGTGGGAAACTCCAGGGGCTTTCATGCTTTCTGGCGAGCCTACACCTGCGCACTTTGCTTCCTCAGAGCAAGGCCAAATAAATGGCAGTCTGCTCACTCTGCCACTCCTCGGAAGGAAGGTTGGGCAATCCTACTTCCGTAGTGATACTGCCTCGGAAACCCAAGGAGGGGTCGCTATGAGTCGGGGCCGACTCGACGGCACATAACAACAACAACAAGCTCACTCTGCAGAAACGAACGTTTGTGCCTTACATGGAAACATCTATGAATCCTACTATGAATGCTCCCAGCTCCCCGGTAGGAGAAAGGACTGGATCACTGACAATATTCCATGAATTGTACTGTGTTTTCTCAGGGTCAGCCTTTCAGTGCAAGCAATTTTCTGAAAGCAAGTTGGACCATTTTAAAAGCAGCATAAAGGATTTAGGTGACAAGAGAATTACTGGTCATGCCAAAGTAGTAGTTTGCTAGTGGCCTCCAAGAACTAAAAAAACTTTGAAAACATGAGACAGATTTGAAAGAATCACATATGAATAAAAAATGTTTGAACATAAATGAAAACATCAGCTAAAAAAGATGTAAGGTATGTTCAGAGGATATATATTTTAATAAAAATTTCCCATGATTAAGAAAAGACTTGGATAGAAGTGAAAGCAGACAACACATTTACAAGGTGAAGAATTACATATATATATATATATCAAATTCACACAATTTTACAGACTAATGAGGAAATAAAAGACTGTCTTAGTGATTAACATGTAACAGGAGAGTCTAGTCAACTTTATTATGTAAATTCCAGAAACCATCATGTCAAAACTGTTATTTATTTATTTTATTGGGAGTCCTACCAGACTCTATTCATCCAGTAACTCTGGTCATTGCTGTGTTTTTGGATTTTGTTCCAAGTTTTTCCTCCCACTCTATCCAGGATCTCCAGTTTTGATCTTTTCCTGAGTGAATGGCATTGGTATCCCAGCACAATCTAGTTCTTCTGGTCTCGAGGTCCATCATGTCCTATGGCTGATTGGTTCCAAATGCCCTTGGTTTTTTACACTCTTCTTCACTTGCGACAATAGGAGACTATTAGGTGCATCTTAGATGGGCACTTGAAAGCTTTTAAGACCCCAGTCACTACTCACCAATGTAGGTCGTGGAAAAAGATACTTATTGAGAAGAAACAGCTACAAAAACACATTAATAATTAGAACATGGAATGCACAAAGTATGAATCTGGGAAAATTGAAAATAAAAAATGAAATGAAATACACAAAGATAGATATCCTAGGCATTGCTGTTGTGTTGTTATGTGCTGTCGAGTCGGACCCGACTCATAGTGACCCCTCCTTGGGTTTCCGAGGCAGTATCACTGTGGAAGTAGATTGACCCATCTTCCTTGTGAGGAGTGGCCAATGGGTTTCAACCTCCAGCCTTCTGGTTAGCAGTCAAGTACCTTAGGCACTATGCTACGAGAGCTCCCTATCCTAGGCATTAGTGAACTGAAATAGACTACTATTGACTATTTTTAATCAAATAATAATGTGGTCTAATATGTTGGGAAGGACAAATTGAAGAAGAATGACATTGCATTCATCATCAAAAAGAACATTTCAAGATCTATCCGGCAGTATGAGTCTGACAATGATAGTTGTATCTATACAACTAGAAGGCAGAAAGGTAATATTATTCAAATTTTCACACCAATCACTAATGCCAAAAATGAAGAGAACAAAGATTTTTTCAACTTCTGAAACTGCAATCAAGATGTATTGATAATTACTGGTGATTGGAATTCAATAATTGCAAACAAGGAAGAATTGTTGTTGTTGTTGTTATGTGCCACTGAGTCACCTCTGACTCCTAGGGACCCTACAGAATGAAACACTGCCTGGTCCTGTCCTGCCTCATGATCCCTACTATACCTGAGCCCACCACTGCAGTCACTGGGTCAATCTATCTTGTTGAGGAACTTCCCATCTTTTGTTCATGCTCCATTTTCCCAAGCAGGAAATCCTTCTCCAAAGAATGGTCCCTTCTGACAACATGATCAAAGTACGTGAGATGAAGTCTGGCCATTCTCACTTCAAAGCACCATTCTGGCTGCACTTCTCCCAGGACATAATTATTAGTTCTTTTAGCAGTCCATGGTACTTTCAGCATTCTTCACCAACATCACAACTCAAAACCATGAACTCTTATATGGTCTTCCTTATTCATTGTTCAGTTCTCACATGCATATGAGACAGTTGAAAATGCCATGACTTGGGTTAGGCACATCTTATTCTTCAAGGAGATATCTTTGCTCTTTAGCACTTGAAAGAGGTCTTTTGCAACAGATTTACCAATATGTCTTTTGTTCTTTTTTCTGCTGCTTTTTTGTTGCTGTCATTTGTGTTGATTGTAGAACCAAGTAATATGAAGTCTTTGACAATGTCAATCTTTTCTTCACCTAGTGTGATGCTGTTTATAGGTCCAGATGTGAGGATTTTTGTTTTCTTTATGTTGAGGGACTCCAAAAAGCTGCCACTGCTTACTCGCCTGCCGCACCTTTTATGGCCCTCCTCAGGAAAATTTGGTACTTTGAACATATGTCCTTGGTGACAGAAATTACATTAGAAATCACATGATAGATTTTGCAAGACCAATGATTTATTCATTTCAAATGTTTATTTTCAGTAACATTAATGGCAGTTATACATGTGGAAGGAGAGCTGGTGGCATAATGTTGAAAGCATTTGACTGTGAACTAAAGGGTCAATGGTTTGAAACTACCAGCTATTCCATGGGAGAAAGATGAGGCAGTCAGCTTCCATAAATATTTACAGCCTTGGAAACATTATGAGACAGTTCTACTCTGTCCATAAGGGTTTCGATGAGTTGGAATTGACTCGATGGTAATGGGTTTGATTTTTTATATTCACATGGACTACACTGGATGAAATACAGAAGAATCAAATTTATTACTTGTGTAAGAAGAGACAATGGAGACACTCATAATCGTCACTCAGAATAAGGTCAGGACCCAACTTCAAGATAGTCATTAAAGCCTCATTGCAAAATCAAGTTGAAGCTAAAGAAAATAAAAGCAAGTTCATGAGATCCAAAGAATAGCCTTGAGTATGTCCTACTTGAGACCATCTCAAGAATAGTTTGATTCACTGAACACTAGTGATCAAAGACTAGATGAGTGGTGGAATGACACAAGGACATCATACATGAAAGAGTAGAAGGTCATTAAAAAGGGAAAAGGAAAAATCAAAATGGATGTAAAAGAGACTTGAAAACAAACCATTCAACATAAAGCAGCTAAAGCAAATGGAAGAAAGATGAAATAAGAAAGTTGAACAGATGGGGAGTTCCGGTAAGATGATGGACTAGACAGAAAGACTGCACAGACCCTCTTCAACAAAGAAAAGGAGAACCAATTAACACAGATACAGAAGATAATCCTGGACTCCTGAGCCTTGAAGGGAAAGATATAGAAGTGGACTAAACCCCAACTAGCAGAAGAATTTGCATGAAAATACCAAAAAAAAGAGACATACGGAGGTATGGTCTGGTAGTGATCCTGAGCAATACTGACGGCACAACACAGACAGCTTGGAGAGCGCTGAGTCTGGTAGCATCTAAGAATTAACCTAAAAATCAGCCCTGCTAGCTAGGGACTGCATGGAGGACAGCTCTGCTGGCTGGTGAATTAGAGGAGAAGCAGTGAAGAGGAAGGCAGAGTAAGCTGTGGACTTTTGCCTGTATGGAGGACACAGCCATTTTGAATGCTTGCAAGCAGATGGACCATTTTGGATATTTAAAAAGATAGCACTCTCCTAGATTCCAGGGGCTTAAGAACAGGTTCCACTTGCCAGTAACCCCAAGGACACTCTGAACATGGACAACTGAAAATTTTTTGATGGTTATTCAATTGTAATTTTTGTCTAATTGAGTAGGAGACAGCAACAGTCCCTGTAAGATACAACTACACCCACCTCCTGCAACTTGACTTACTGAGCAAGAGCCACCACCTCCTTCTCCACCAATGGAACAGCAATAAAAATCCACCAAGAAGAGCCTGAATCACACTGGCTGCTCTTCACAAACAGTTAAGAGAGATAAAAATACAACAATGCCATGATGTGTCAAAGACAACAGACCATCACAGTCCACACAAAGGAGCAAGATAAAGGGGTAGAAACAAGGAAACAGGGTACAGACCCAGAACACATCCCTGAGGAAGCAGCATTGGAACTCTGATAAGGAATTGAAAAGAATGATATGTAGGTATCTTCAAAAGATTGAGAGACAGACCAAAGAAAACACAGGAAAAAAAAAAAAAAAAGTACACTAGAAGAATTTTGGAAGAAAATACAAGAACAAAATGACAAAATAAATGAAAAATCAGAAATGATTCTAACTCTAGAGATAGAAATCCAGAAGATTAATACTAAATTGTCAGCAATAGATAATACATTAGAAGGGTAAAGGAGTAGAATTGATGAATTGGAAAACAGAATTAATGAGATTGAAGAAAAATATCTGAATATTTCATTGGAAAGGGATCAATCAAAAAAAAAAAAAAATCAAAACAAAATGAAGAAAGCCCATGATACATGTGGGATACCATCAAAAGGAATAACCTACATGTCATTGGAATTCCAGAACAGGAAGAGAAAAATAAAACCACTGAGAAAAATTTTCCAAGATCTGTTGGAGGAGAACTTCCCTGATATGATGATAGATAAGAACATATCCATTCAGAAAGTCCAACAAACCCCAAACAGGATAGACACCAAAAGAAAATCAACAAAATACATCATCATCAAACTCATCAAAATGAAAGACAAAGACAGAATCCTAAAAGCAGCAGAGGAAAAACAAAAAGTTACTTATAAAGGTCAGCCAGTAAAAATAAGCTCTGATTTCTCAGCAGAAGCCATGCAAGCCAGAAGGCAATGGGATGGTGTATATAAAACCCTGAAAGACAAACATTTTCATCCAAGAATTATACACCCGGCAAAACTGTCCATCAAATATGATGGTGAAATTAGGAGATTTCTAGATAAGCAGAAACTAAGGGAATTTGTTAAAACCAGACCAACCTTGCAAGAAATGCTAAAGAGATTACTTTGAACAGAGAAACAAAAATAGCAAATAACAAATGACCATTATTATACAAGATGACGTACCCAGAAACCACAGCTATGGACATATCCAAAGTGAAGTAAGGCTACAAGACTGTAAACAGGGAACCAGAGACATTAATTGGCAAGTGAGGACAACTACAATCAAAAACAAGGAAAAGATTGTGTACTTACAGAACTTCTGAATGGTGAGGAAGTTAAGAAAGTTGTAAGATAGAATGGACTGTTCTAAACCTAGGGATAAAATTATAAATCATAGAGTAACCTCAAAGAAAAATGATAAACCTTCACATTACAATAAAAAAGAGGACAAGCACAAATATTCAGCATATACTTAAACAACAACAACAAAGGAAATGATAACACAATTCATAAACAAAATGAGCTCAGCTCAGAAAATAATATGGAACAAAGAAATCAGGGACAACATGAAAAAACACATAATAAAATGACAGCAACAAATTCATACTTGTCAATAATTACACTGAAGGTTAATGGATTAAATGCACCACTCAAAAGATGGAGAGTTGCAGATTGGAAAATAAAACAAACCCGACAATATGCTGCCTACAAGAGACACACCTTAGAGATAAAGACAAAAATAGACTAAAAATCAAATGTTAGAAAAAGATATATCAAGCAAATGGCAACTGTAAGAGAGCAGGAGTGGCAATTTTGATTTCTGGTCAAATGACTTTAAGACAAAAACCACTATACAAGACAAGGAAGGACATTATATAAGGATCAGTTGAACATGAAGGCATAACTGCAATAAATATCTACGGACCCAGTGAAAGAGTCCCAAAATACATAAATCAGACTTTAAAAGAGTTGAAAAGGAAATAGATGACTCCAGCCATAGTGGGAAACTTTAATACACCACTTTCATTGAAAAATAGAACAACTGGAAAGAAACTCAACAAAGATGAAGAAGAGCTAAACAATATAATCCACCAAATTGGCCTTATAGACAGCTATAGAGAACTTCACCCAACAGCAGAACAATATACATTCTTCTCCAGTGCACATCGAATATTTTCCATGGTAGACCATATGTTAGGCCATAAAGCAAGCCTTAACAAATTTAAAACCATCGAAATACTGCAAAGCATCTTCTCAGATCATAATGCTATCAAATTAGAAATCAACAATAGGAAGATCAAGAGAAAAAGAGTAAACACATGAAAACTGAATACACCTTCCTTGAGAAAGA
>NW_006922494.1:276314-292939 GCF_000298275.1 Orycteropus afer afer | reverse complement strand
TGAGTCGGAAACGACTTGACGGCACTTAACAACAACAACAACAACAACAGCAAAAATTACTGGAAAGTTTTTCACCTGTGTTGTATTGACTATATACAAAGGGTTTAACTGTGTTAAACATAACACATTTGGATAACATTGGAAAGAATGGACATTCCAGAACATTTAATTGTGCTCACAAAGAAAGTATACATAGAACAAGAGGCAGTCATTCAAAGAGAACAATGGGATACAAAATAGTTTAAAATCAGGATGCACGTTCATCAGGGTTTTGTCCTTTCACCATACTTAGTCAATTTTTACTTTGAGAAAATAATTCAAAGAACTGAACTATATGAAGAATGCAGCATCAGGATTGGAAGGAGATTCATTACCTGTCTCCAAAAAATGCAGATGACACAACACTGTTCGCTGAAAGTGAAGAGGACTTGAAGCACTTACTGATGAAGATCAAAGACTACAGCCTTCCATATGGATTACACATCAAGATTAAGAAAACCAAAATCCTCACAACTAGACCAGTCAGCAACATCATGATAAACATGGAAAATATTGAAGTTGGTAAGGATTTCATTGTACTTAGTACTTAATCAACACTCAGGGAAGCCTCAGTCAAGAAATCAGGTGAAATATTTCATTGAGGAAATCTGCTGCACAGTACCTTTAAAGTGTTAAGAAGCACAGATGTCATTTTTAAGACTGAAGTGTATCTTACTCAAGCCATAGTAATTTTAATTGTCTGATACGTATTTGAGACCTGAATGTTGAGTAAGGAAGACCAAAAGTAATTGATGGATTTGAATTATGGTGTTGGCGAAGAAAATTGAACGTACTATGGAATGCTAACCAGAAGGTTGGTGGTTCAAACCCACCAGCCACTCCTTGGAAGGAAGGTTGGGCAATCTACTTCCGTAGAGATACTGCCTTGGAAACCCAAAGAGGGGTCGCTATGAGTCGGGTCTGACTCGACAGCACATAGCAACAACAACAGCAGCATGGATTGCCAGAAGGACAAACAAAGCTGTCTTGGAAGAAGTATAGCCACTACGCTCTGAAGAAGTGAGGATGGTGAGACTTCATCTCATGCATTTTGCACAATGTTACTGTGAGGGGCCAGTCCCTAGAGAAGGATTTATGCTTGGTAAAATAGAGGATTACACAAAAACAACATACTACACAGCTATGTTAAAGTTTGTTTAAAAACAATTATGTTTTTCAAGTTGAAATGACTAAAAATATTATTTAGTTATTAACATATTTATTCTTTCAGGCATTTTATCCTTTTTGCTTATCCAGCTTCTCATCTGTTATAATATTTCTTCCTCCTCAACTACATTGAATATTTCTTCTAGTGCAAGACTGCCAAGAAATTCCTTTATCTTATTTCTTTAAAAACAATCTTAAATTCTCCTTTCTTTTAAAATACACTTTCCCTGGGTATAGAACTCCAGGTTGACATTTTATTTCTTTCATATTCTGAAGATTACATTTTTGTGTCTACCAGATTGAATTGTTTCTTACCAGAAGACTATGTTAATCCTTATGTTTGTTCATTTGTTTCTTTTCCTTGGACATTGTTGAGATCATAAGATGTATCAATTTAGGCTTTCATCAAATTTAGAAAATTTTTCTTTCTACACTATACTTTTTGATTTCAATTACACATAGTGCAACCTCTTGATCTTGCTTCACAGGTTACTAAGTATATCCACTTACTTTTTTTTCTGTCTTTTCTGTCCATTTATACTTCATTTGGGATAATTTCCATTGCTTCCATTTCCATTGCTTTGCGTTTGAATTGACTAATAATTTATTCTGCTGAGTCGTATTTGCTGTTTTATTTTAGAGATTTATTTTAGGTCTTTTAAACTAACTCCTTACAAGTTTCATGGATTTCTTTAAATCTTGATTAGATTTCTATTATCTGTTTTATTTGTCTGCTTATTCTCTCATCTTCATAATTAGTGGGATTTATTTTTCTTTTATTTGACTTTTTCCTGCTTATTTTTGCACATTTTCCTCTTAACATGTGTACTATTTATTGTCATTGTTGTTATAGATTGTCTGAATTTGGTTATCCTTAGTGAATATTTGCCTTTGCTTTTTTACGGTCATCTGTGAAATTATTTTCAGTTCTGTATGATCACTATGAGACTTATTTTAACATATGAAAAGCAAAAACAAGTCCACTACTATGGTCAGTTCCTACTCATGGTGACCTTCATTGGGTTTCCAAGGCTGTACATCTTTATGGCACTGGATTACCACATTTTCCTCCTGCAGGGTATGTGTTAAGTTTGCACTGCAGACCTTCTGGTTAGCAGACAAATGCCTTACCCACCATGCTACCAGAGTGTCTTTATTTTAACATAGTACTAGAATTTTTTTAAACTAGCTTTTACAAACCAAAAAAAAAAAAAAAAAACCACTTCCATCCAGTTGATTTGGACTCATGTAGACCATACAGGACAGAGTAGAACTGCCTCATAGGGTTTCCAAGACTGTAATTCTTTAAAGATTTTGACTTGCCACATCTTTCTCCCATGTAGCAGCCAATGAGTTTGAAGCACTGACCGTGTAATTAGCAATCAAAGCTTTAACCACTATATAGCCAGAGCTCCTCCTGAAATAGCATTTCCTCTCTAGTTAATATATTTTCATTTCTTAAATTTCACCCTTCTCAGGTCATAAGTAAATGATGAATTTGATCACTGAGGACTCTGTGGTAAGTGGGATGATTCTCAGTCCTTTGTGAACATTGGAATTTGAATTGCCAGTTCATTATTCCTTCTATTTTATGACGTGGTGATGTTTCACTTTATAGTTAAATATTTTAGTACTACCTAAGACTCAAAGGAATGCAAATTTTTGAAGTTTGAACACTTTTTCTGCTTAGTCTCCTATCTTCAGAACTCCATTTCACTACCTCTAGCTGTACCTAAGGAGTCCTGGTAGCTTAGTGCCTAAGGCACTTGACTGCTAACCAGAAGGCTGGCAGTTCAAACCCACCAGCCACTCCTCGGAAGGAAGATGGGGCAAATCTACTTCTGTACTGATACTGCCTTGGAAACCCAAGGAGGGGTCGCCATGAGTCAGGTTCGACGCCACAGCACATAACAACAACAACAGTTGTACCCATGAATTCTGATCTGCATCCCCTCAACTCAGTAAGACAGCCATGTTCTGCTGATTCTCTTCAATGGTACTTGGTTCTGAATGTGCCTCTAAGCATAAAGCTAGGCCATCTTAGGGATCAATTAATGTTTTTCCTTCTCTCAGGGAGCACAGTGTTATACTACCTAATGTCTGAAATTAGTTGTACAATTTATTTTGTCTTTTTTTCTAAATGTATAAGAGAGGAGGTAAAACCTGGTAGCTAGTATGTTAACATGGGCAAAAGAAAACACCTAAGTTTTAAAAAAGATTTTCTATAATTTTAATTGGATTGTGGAAAGAAGGAAACACACACACAAAAAAATAGTCTACCTTTATACTTTATAAATCTTATTTTTTTGTATTTTAAAAAGTAAAAACCATTTAAAAAAAAAAAAAAAACTCACTGCTGTCAAGTCTATCCCGACACTTAGCATCCCCTCCTTGTGTTTCTGAGGCAGTATCTCTATGGAAGTAGATTGCCCAACCTTCCTTCCAAGGAGTGGCTGGTGGGTTTCAACCTCCAGCCTTCTGGTTAGCAGTCAAATGCCTTACGTACTGTGCCACCAGAGCTCCTAAAGACCATGAATATAATGCTTATGATAAATTTCAAGAAGTGAGTGAGTGCTGTATTTTCTTGAAAGCAAATTCTTATTTAAAAATAAGATATTCATGTATGTTAATTCTTCATTTAGTATATGCATATAAACATTGATATAAACCTATACTACTTGCAAAAATCATGTTTTATTCAGTTATTCTCAATATGCAAATCAGCCGTAGGCTGTTCAGCAAAATCATCAGTGAGATGTAGTCAAAGATTTTATTAATTGTATACATTAACAGATACACAACACACATGTAATAAACAAAAGTAAGTAAAGTACATTCTTTAAAAGCTTCAGCTTAAGATTTCAACAATTGCAAAATTTCATCTGTCAAATAAGACATAGCATATCAAACCCTTCAGAAAACTCATGTTCCTATAAAATAATTAAGCGTGAGGTTTAAAACAATATTGACCACATAAAATTAATTTGCCCATTAACACACTAGTGTAATTACTTTTATCTCTGTTCTAAGAGAGAACATTTTCAAACATAAACTGCACTCTTGGAACTGAATGATAAAGATAGGCTAATTTAGATAGGTTAATTTTTCTTCATTAATACATAATTGTGATAATTAAAGTTCTGTTGCAGGAGCTGTTTTAGATATCTACCAGTTTGTAGAGAAAATGCTAAATTATTGTATGTCACCACATTTTTATTACGGTAAATGAAACTAAACTCACAGAACTATCAATCCTTTAAAGATAACTATTTTGATATGAATTTAGTATATAATTTTGATATTTAAATAATCATTTATTTTCAATCATTAACAAAAAAAAAACACATTTAACAATCATTTCATTGACTCATCTCATTTTTATTGTGTTCGGAATACGAAATACTAGTATAAGACATTTCATCATTGTGTTCTTCTCATCCCTCCAGATGTTTATGTAAGAATTTATCATTGACCCTGATACCTATCTTCACTTGAACCATGTGGTCTTACCTTCTTTTTATACTTTCTCAGTCACTTAAGATATATAGCCTTCTGTTCACTTTCTTGAGCTTTATTCTGATGATTTAGAAAGCATTCTATTCAAACAATTACCATCTACTCTTCTGGTTTGAGTAATGGGTTTATTCATTAATTGACACAGGAATTGATGGTTCATTGTCAGGCAAAATGTTAGAGGTGATTGACACAGAACTTCTGCCTATTATCCTCCTCTGTTAGCTTTTTCTCCAGATCAGTGAAACTTACCTGCCACGTTTGCAAGCATATGCATACATACAATATGGAGAGGTAAAAAAAAAAAAAAAAAAAGAAAAAAGAAAAGAAACCTCTACCTTGGGCCTCTTTTGAAGAGATAGGTTCTCAGTAATCCTCAGTAATCCTGCTATCTGTGTCAAGACTTACTTCACAAAATAATTACTAACCCAATCTCTGTTAGTAGGATTCAGAATAATTATTCTTATTGGGTCCAGTCAATTATTGGAAATGAGATGGATATTATGAAAGCCTCCATGACTACCCCTCTTTCAATTAAGAGAGGAGCATGGGAAATGAAAATTCAGAAAGCTAAGATGATTAATATTTAAAATGTAGAGAATACTGAAGAATAAGAGAAAAGAAACTATATTGAAATGAAATGAGAAAAATGAAAGACATAAAGGTGAAAAAAATGGAATTCTACATTGGCTAAGTTTTTTGGTGTTTTTTTTTTGAGTTTGGAAGAGGGGACAGATATTATTGGACTGCTCTATAAATTGGAATTGACTTGATGACAAGAAGAGGCTTGGAATGGTACAGGAGAGTGGGAAAAATGATGTGGAAAAATATTGTAAGAAGTTTGACTATGGTTTATATTTGGCTATGGTTTACAATTGTTATGTATATTTATTTGGTCCTCTAGAGAAACAACAAGAGAAAAAAATTAAATTTTGTTAAGCTGTTATTATGATTAGTTGAATGTTTATAAAATATGCCTTCAATATGATTATAATCCAAAGCTTTTTTAAAAAATAGCAATGATTAATCACAAAAATATATGAATAATTTATACAACAAATTATCATATCTGGAAACATTTTCTACTTCTGAGGAAAGAGAAATATTTAAAAAATATATATATATATATTTTAAATAATCCGTAATCCTAATTTTATGAATTAACTAATGTAGGAAAAAGTTTAAAAAGAGCTTTGTAAGATTTCTCTAGTAGATGTGTCACTATTATCTATGTATGGCTTAAAGTAAGAAAATGAAGTTCTGACAGTCTCAATTTCTTCATCACAAAAAATGAACATGTTACAGTAGAGGATTTCAGAAAGCCTTCCTACAGCATCAATACTTGTATTGACTTGTTCTTTCATCATGCAAATGTCCTTTAATATACTGTTAGGATTCTAGCCATTCTGGAGCTTGTATAATGGTATTGCATGTTTTTTGTTGGAGTTCCCTGATTTAATAATGTTAAAAGCATTTTCTGTACTCATTTGGAGTACCTTTTGTATAGCCTTTATAGAGTGCATATTCAAGAATCTCTCATTTTTAAATTTTGCATTTTTTCTTATTACGAATTTATCACAGTCATATATATTATGGATATGAGTACTTTGTCAGATGTATTAAGAATATTTCCAGTTTTTGGCTTTCCTTTTTGCTTCCTAAACACTATATCTTAATGAATAGGCTTTATAACTAAGTCCAATTTATTGTATATTTCAAATTTTTAATGGTTTTTGTGTCATGCCCAAGAAATCTTCAGCACTTTTAAGTTTTGAATAAATAATTTCATTTTTCTCTAGCAGTGTTATAAATTTATAGGGTTATGTTTCATATCAGACTAATTATAGTTTATGATGTGAGATAAAGATTACAGGTTTCTCCTCTGTATTCCTATATCATTAATCAGTATCATTTATTCAAAATATAGAGTTCCTTGAATAACATTAGAGCCACTTTTTGAAATTCCAAATCTCAAATATGTGTAAATCAAAATCAAACCCACTTCCATTGAGTCAGTTCTGACTCATAGTGACCCTCATTGTGTTTCTAAGGCTGTAAATCTTTATGGAAGTAGATTGCTTCATCTTCCTCCAGCTCAGCAGCTGGTGAGTTGAAATTACCAAACTGCTTGTTAGAAGACAAATGGCTTACCCACTATGTTACAAGACAGCCTTCAAATATGGATAGTTCTCTATTCTGTTTCACTGACTAATGATTTAATATATACACACTGTTGGTTATTATGATTGTAATAATCATAATAATTCTAAAAATATTTTTTGTAGGTCCTCCAACCTTGGTTTTCACTTTGTAGTACTCCTGAATATTCCATATCCTTGGCCATTACATCATTATACATTCTGAAATAAAATTCACCTCATTCTAATCTATGTTTATTTTTTACTATTGTTTTGTGATCAGAAGGAAGACTGAGCAATCTAATTCCATAGAGATACCACCTCGGAAACCCAAGGAGGGGTCACTATGAGTTGGAACCAACTTGATAGCAGTAATTTTTTGAATTTAGATTGTTTTGTGAAAAGGTTTTTTTTTCATTATTCAAGTTCTTTGTCAGATATGTTAGTTTAAGGTATTTCTCCTAAATTATCGTCCATTTCTCAGTTTGTTCAGTGTTTTATTTTTATGAGGTCTAATTTATTAATCTAT
Source organism: Orycteropus afer afer (assembly GCF_000298275.1). NCBI lineage: Eukaryota > Metazoa > Chordata > Mammalia > Tubulidentata > Orycteropodidae > Orycteropus > Orycteropus afer. Next base: position 285,553 of record NW_006922494.1, on the reverse strand, counting down.
CACTCTCCTGTCAATTGTTGTGCTATTTGTGGCTTATGTGCATCAGTGATGCTGAACGCTATGCCACCAGTGTTCCAAATACCAGCAGGGTCACCAAGGTGGGCAGATTTCAGCATAGCTAAGATAGAGTAGGAAGAAGGGTGTGGCCTGGTCCTGTGCCCCCCCCCCCAAAAAAAAGATCACTGGACACTTTACAAATGGCAGTGGAACATTTTCTGACATATTGCCAGAAAACCTTATGAATAGCAGTGAAACATTGTCTAATACAGTGCTGGAACATGAGACTTTCAAGGTCAGAGTGCCCTAGCTGTCTCTCAAAGTAGAGATGACTTTAATGATATGGATGGAGGAAAGCTTAAGGGACCTTCACACACTGATGTGGAATGACTCCAAATAAGAAGAGACAGGTGCAAATATTCATTAATAATTGCAACATGGACTATAGGAACTATGAATCTAAAATAATCGGAAGTAGTAAAAAATGAAAAGGAATGCAAAAGATTGATATCCTAGGCATTAGTGAGGTGCAATGGACTGGTATTGGCCATATTGAGTCAATAATCATATGGTCTACTATGCTGGGAATGATAAATTAAAGAGAAATGGCTTACAGAACATTTCAAGATCTGTTCTGAAGTTCAATTCTGTCAGTAATAAGATAACATCCATATGCCTACTAGGAAGAACTGTCAATACTACTATTATTCAAATTTACATACCAACAACTAAAGCCAAACATGAAGAAATTGAATATTCTTACCAACTTCTGCAGTCTGAAATTGACCAAAAAGGCAATCAAGGTATATTGATAATTACTGGTGATTGGAATGTGAAAATTAGAAACAAAGAAGGAGCATGGGCTGTTGGAACATAAGGCCTCAGTGATAGAAATGATTCAGATTACATGAGAAAATTTTGCATGACTATTGACCTATTTAGGAGCTCTGGTAGCATGGTGCCTAAGGCACTTGACTGCTAACCAGAAGGCTGGTGGTTCAAACCCACCAGCCACTCCTCAGAAGGAAGGTTGGGCAATCTACTTCTGTAGTGATACTGCCTCAACAACCCAAGGAAGGGTTGCTATAAGTCGGGTCCTACTTGACGGCACATAACAACAACAACAACATTGACTTATTTATTACAAATACATTTTTTAACAACATAAATGGCAACTATACACGTGGACCTCATCATATGAAATATGCAGGTATCAAATTGATTACGTCTGTGGAAGAGAAAATGGAGAAGTTCAAAAACACAATCAACAAGGCCAGGGACCAACTATGAAACAGATCATCAATCATTCATATGCAAGTTCAAGTTGGAGCTGAGAAAAATCAAAAGAAGTCCATCAGAGCCAAAATAGGACCTTGTGTATACCCCACTTGAATTTAGAGAACATCTGAAAAATAGATTTGCTGTGTTGAACACCAGTGACGAAACCAGAAGTGTTGTGGAATGACATTAAAGACATCCTTGGCATTGCTCAAAGTGAAAGATTAAGGGAAATTTCAAGTCTCATTTGCAATACTGAAGGATTCTATGGGTACGATATTGGACAACGAGGTAAGCATGAAAAGAAGATAGAAGAAATGCTGAGTCACTTTACCCAAAAGAATTAGGTGGCATTCAACCATTTCAGAAAGTAACCTATTATCAAGAACTAATGATATTGAAGGAAGAAGGCCAAGCTTCACAGAAGGAATTGTCAAAAAACAAGGCTCCAGGTGGACTTCAGGTAAGATGACAAAATACAAGCTACACAGACCTTCTTCAACAAAGAAAAACAATTGATAGAGGTTCAGAAGATAACCCTGGAGACCTGAGCTTTGAAACAAAGTATACAAAAGTGGATTAGGCACCAAGTAGTGGAAAAACCTGAATGAAAACTGTGAATACAGAGGCAGATGGAGCTGTTCACTGTCAGCTACTCTACTGGCATCTACAACCTGAATATTTCCAGTGGTGTTCGGTCTTGAAAACTGACCTAAAGATCAGCCCTCATTGTCAAGGGCTGCAGGGACTACTGTGCTGGTGGCCTATGACTAGAAAGGGAAACAACAAGGAAGGAGACAACCTGAACTGTAGACTTTTTTGATTGTTTACAAGCAGTAGACATTTTGGATATTTAAAGTCACAGCATTCTCATTCTGATTCCAGGACCTAAGAATAGGCTGTTTGCCAAGGATGCAGGAACATATGGGAAGCTGACAGTGGAAAATGGAGACACCTTTCATACAACTGAAAACACACCTTATAAAAAATGTTAATAGTAATTTAGAATAATGTTGTGTGTACACAGCATTTACATTTAAAAATACCTAGTGATACTGGGTGGTGTAGTGCCTAAGGCATTTGACTGCTAACCAGAAGGCTGGCAGTTCAAACCCACCAACCACTCTTTGGAAGGAAGACTGGGCAATCTACTTCCATAGAGATACTACCTACAAAACCCAGGGAGGGGTTACTGTGAGTCAGAATCAACTCAAGGGCAGTGAGTTTTTAGTCATACCAGTTTCAAAAAAAAAAAAAAACAAGCTCACTGCTTTTGGGTCAATTCTGTCTCATAGCTGTAAATCTTTACAGAAGTAGATTGCCTCATCTTCCTTCTGCAGTGTGGCTGATGGGTTTGAACCACTGACCTTCTGCTTAGCTACCATACCACCAGAGCTCTTTTTTATGTGAATAGCCATGTGGTTTGAATTTACTGCAGCCTCTGTATAGGGACCGGTGTTTGTAGATCTCTGACTGTGAGCACATTGATGATAAATCATTTCTACATACTCAATGCAAACAAGAGGCCAAGAACCCTTGCATATGTAATTTCACTCAGATTCAAAGGATTTAAATCTATTTACTTTTTCAGTTGTGATCTACATGATAAATTCCAAGTAAATCTCTCAACTGTGATATAACTGAATACTGCAAACTTTTCTGGGGAGGAATCCATGATTTATAGAGCTTAGCATGAAATAAAATTTCTTGGAAGCTGGAGTATTAATCATTTTTAGTAGAATTATTTTTTTTGGTGTAAAAATATATATAGCCTTTCTCTCCTATGACCCCCGGGCTACTTCTCATTGCTCTCCACTACTCTCTGCTGCACACAGGTACACAGGTGCCTCCTGGCTGCAGCACCTTTCACAGCATCTGCCATAGAAATGGCAAACATTCAATGATGCTGACTGAATGTGATTGTGACAAATCTGACTCTAGTTAATATGGTGAGGGAGAAAAACAAAATACTTCTCTCTTTCTAATCACTGAAATGTATCACTCTAAACCTTGTTTTATTTTCAGAAGTAATTTTTCTATGGTGAGAAAAATCTTCACTTTTTAGGATTTTTTTTATTCCAAAGAATAGGCATTATGTACCACAACACATGATACTTTTTCCATTTCTAGCCAATACAGTAAATCAAATAACTGAATTAGTACATTTAATATGCTTTCTTCCTTTCATGTGCATTTGCCATTTTCAGCAGTTGTTATCTTTAACATGCAGCAATTGAGAAATCATATGAAAACTTTGGGTAACCAGAGCAGGTGGTCTATAAATTGGTATGAATTGTGCGATGTCAAAGAGCTCCATAGTCAGAACTGTGTCTCCTTTCATAGCTATTGTGGACCCAGACCTTTAAATGTGAAGAAACATGGAGCATATATAGAAGTAGTTTACCCTAATGCAGTCAGGGAACTCTGGTGGTGCAGCGGTTAGGGCATCTGTCTGCTAACGAGCACTCTGTGGGAGAAAGATGAGGTATTCTGCTTCCATAGAGATTTACAGCCTTGGAAACCTTATGGGAGTAGCTCTACTATGTTCCAGTGTCTCTATGAGTGAGAATAGACTCAATGGCAGTGGGTTTGGTTTGAATGAAGTCATGTTACAGACTAATAAATTGCACAAATTAAGAAAGTTTAAGAGTGTAAACTTAGGAGCTGATAGAATCTGAACTAAAACCAAATTCCCCCAGTCCCCGGTCAGGCTTCTATACAATTTTTGACAAATTCTTGATGTGTTTTAGGTTGGTTGATAAATTTCGTTGTATGATTTTCTATTAATATTTAAAATTTAAGCTAAAAAACCATAAGCCACCTCCATCAAGCTGATTCTAATTTATAGCAACCCTGTAGGGTAGAGTAGAACTGTCCTGTTGGGTTTCCAAGGCATAAATCTTTATGCCAGCAGACTGCCTCATCTTTCTTCCATGGAGTGATTGGTGAATTCAAACTGCTCACCTTTTATTTTGACTAGTGGTCAAATGCCTTGGCCAACATCATTGAGAGTTTTAAGGACATAAATTGGCATTATAACTAGTGCTCTATGATGGTAGGTAATTTTACAGAGCACAACCTCATCAGAGCAAATCCATTGGATGAAGAACATACTTTTGGCAAGTATAGTTAGTATTGATATATAACTTGTTGTTGTTATGTGCCATCGAGTCGGCCCCAACTCATAGAGACCCCTCCTTGGGCTTCCAAGGCAGTATCACTACAGAAGTAGATTGTCCAGTCTTCTTTCTGAGGAGTGGCTGGTGGGTTTGAACCTCTAGCCTTCTGGTTAGCAGTCAAGTGCTTTAGGCACTATGCTACCAGAGCTCTCGATATATAACTTAGGGCCATGGATAGACTCTTCCTTGAAGTGCCAAACCAACATATCAGGCTATACCCCGAGGGAAAGTAGGGACCTCAGCTAGCATTACCAAAACCAAAACCAAACTCACTGCCGTTGAGTCGGATCCAATGAATAGAGACCCCTCCTTGGGTTTCCAAGGCAGTATCACTATGGAAGTAGATTTGCCCAATCTTCCTTCTGAGAAGTGGCTGGTGGGTTTAAACCTTCACCCTTCTGGTTAGCAGTGAAATACCTTAGACATTACCCCACCAGAGCTCCTCAGCTAGTATTTGGGAAGGAAAATAATTCTAATGGGGAAGAAAGCACACCAAGGGAGACCTAAAATATGGAATCAGCATAGTCAGTGATTTGTTTTAGAGACTATTGTTGTTGTTGTTGTTGTTATGTGCCATCGAGTCGGCCCCGACTCATAGCGACCCCTCCTTGGGTTTCCGAGGCAGTATCACTACAGAAGTAGGATTGCCCAACCTTCCTTCCGAGGAGTGGCTGGTGGGTTTGAACCACCAGCCTTCTGGTTAGCAGTCAAGTGCTTTAGCCATTATGCTACCAGAGCTCCTTAGAGACTATTAGTGCAATATTATTTTATGGAACTTCTTATAAAATAGAATGAGATAATGGCAATGCTATTCTATAAATATTATTTTTTAAGAAAATATGTTAGAGAAAATGAAATGTGTAATATTTCCAAAGCAGAGAGAAGGAATGACAGACACTGTTAAATTCTGAAAACAGAGAGACGCAACATTTTGTTGAACTAATGCTTGTGCTTTAAATAAGGAATATAGAGAAAAGCAGTGTCAAGATAGGAGGGTTGAGAAACTAGCAGGAATGAAATCACATGGGAAACTATAACTTACTTTAAGACATTCTTTCTTCCAAGGCACTGAGGAGACATCACAGTGGAAAGTAGGAAAAATACAGTATAATATTTATATTACACAAAAATCACACTGGTTGAAGTTTGAAGAACACATAAGAGGAGGACTAGAGGGCACAGGAAAATCAGATAAGAATCTGTGGAGCAATAAAGATGAGCCTGATATTAGATCGAACAAAATATGGCAGTGGGAACAGAAACTTGTGGTTGGTTTAAGGAACAGTAAAAGTAGGGGACAGTATGACAGTTAATTCTTAATTAGGTATGGAGAGTGAAGGAGAGACTGGAATAATAAATAACTCCCATGATATCTCTGGCTGGAATGTTAGAATAGTGGGAATTTTCACTGAAATACAGAACAGAGGAAGAAGATTAATATTGGGCTTGAAAAGACTGTCACTCTTTGGAGATATTTCAGGTTTCCAGACCAACACAATATTTCAATAAAGTGAATTGCATGTTTTTTTTTTTTTTTGTTTCCCAGTGCATATAAAGGTTATGCATACACTACACTGTAATCTATTAAGGAGCTCTGTTGGCCCTGTGCTTAAGACATTGGGCTACAGAACCTACCAGCCACTTCATGGAAGAAAGATGAGGCAGTCTGCTTCCATAAAAATTTGCAGCCCTGGAAACCCTTTGGAAGTCACTATGAGTTATAATTGACTTGATGACAGAGTATTTGTTTTTTTGGTAGTCTATTAAGTGTGCAATAACATTATGAAAATAGTTTGAAATGTTGTGCAAATTGCTAAAATGTGACACAGATACAAAGTGAGCTCATGCTGTTGGAATAATGACACCCAATAGACTTGCTTGGCCCAGGGTTGCCACAAGCTTAAATTTGTAAAGGGCACAATATCTGTCATGCACAGTAAAGCAAAGTGAAATTAAATAAGGTATGTTGTTATTAGGTGCTGTTGAGTTGGCTCTGACTCATAGTGACCCTACATACAACAGAATGACACACTGCCCAGTCCTTCCTCAGTCTCACAATCCCTGCTGTGCCTGAGGTCACCGTTACAGCCACTGTGTCAATCCATCTCCTTGAGGACCTTCCCTTCTTTAACTGACCCTCCACTTTACCAAGCAGGATACCCTTCTCCAGGGATTGTTCCCATCTTACAACATGACCAATGTAGGTGAGATGAAGTCTGGCCGTTCTCGCTTGCGACAAGCATCCCTACTGTACTTCTTCAAGGGCTGATTTGCTTGTTCTTCTGGAAGTCCGTGGTATTTTCAGCATTCTTTGCCAACACCACAATTCAAAAGCATCAATACTTCTTTGGTTTTCATTATTCATTATCCACATTTCATATGCATATGAAGTTCTTGAAAAATACCATGTCTTGGATTTAGGTGTACCTTAGTTAGTCTTCAAAATGATATCTTTCTCTTAAGCACTTTCAAGAAGTCTTTTGCAGCAGATTTTCCCACTGCAATAAGATGTCTGACTTCTTGACTGCTGTTGCCATGAGTCTTGATTGTGGATCTAAGTAAAACAAAATCCTTGGCAACTTCAATCTTTTCTCCATTTACATGATGTTGCTTATTGTTGCAGCTGTGAAGATTTTGTTTTCTTTATGCTCAGGTGTAATCCATACTGAAAATGTAGTCTCTGATCTTCATGAGTAAGTGCTTCAAATCATCTTCACTTTCAGTCAACAAGTAATATATATTTTTAATTCATATAATTTTCTATGCATGTTGGTGAGTATATTTAAACTCAACTATTAGACCAAGAACCCAAAGAGCACATTTGATTGTTAATGCATCTTCTCATACCTATGTTTAAATTAACTTCAAGAAAATATTAAAACTTACAGGTTGTTGAATAAACAAATTAAAAAAATGTTTTGTTTGGTAATAATACCTTCAGTAATTCTTGTTTTTGGTATTTCATTTCATAAATGAACATGATGTTTATTTAATTTAGGATAATTTAACATGCAATTAAAAGAGAGTTGATTTCTTTAGAGAATGTTGTCAGTGATGATTTATGAACTCTTTCATGTATGAGATGAATTTTGACGGCATTTAATAGAAGTTGTTCCTGAGAAAAGACTGACCTGAAAAATTGTTCAAAGAAGATAATGTCTCCTCTGTGCCACTTCACCTGGGAAGGAAAAAGTCTGTTCCAAGAGACAGAAATGAAGGTAATGAGCTAAATCGGGTACATAGGCCAATTTTAAATCAATGCTAAAAAGACATTAAAAAAAAATTAAAGCATTTTTTGGGGGGTGGTGAAAATTTACAGAGAAAAATTCATTTTCCACATGGCAGTCCATACCCATTTTGTTTCATGGCATTGATTTGCAATCCCCATTATGTAACAGCTCTCTAACCAGGTCCTCATTGTAGTTACCTTTTTTCTTGGATCCTTCTATGCATTCTTGGCCTCTGAACCATCTTCCTGTGCAAATACTGCCCTTCTGATCGCTCATGCTTGACTTTTTTGAGGACTGTGCCAACTTGGCATAAATATTTACCTTTTATGTCTGTCTATTGTCTGGCTGGATGTCATGGAAATGAGTTCAATTCCAGACCTGAAGAATGAAGAGAGGCCATAGTCTCAGGAGTTTCAACAATGTTATCAGACCAGTAAGCCTGGTCTTTTGTATTCGTTTGAGCTCTGTTCCACATTTTTCTTCCACTTATCCAATATCGTCTGCACTGATTCCTTTCTGAGTGGTTGACAGTGGTAGCTGGGCACCATCTAGTTCCTCTTGTCTCATTGTCATATAGGCTGAGGTTTGCATGGTCCACTAGTCCCTTGGACTAATTATTTCCATGAGTCTTTGGCTTTCTTCATTCTTGTTTGCTCCAGATGAGAAGAAACCAATATTTGCATCTATATGGCTGCTTGCAAGCTTTTAAGACCCCAGCCACTACTCACCAAAGTAGAATGTAGAACAATGTATTTTTGTGTTATATGTAATGTCAATTGAGATTGATGACCCCACAACCATGGTCCCAAGTCCACATCCAACAATTTATTCCCTCAGGGTGACAACCTGTGGCTAAGAAGTAATCATATCTTTGCCCCCAGTTAGTTCTATTTATATGTAAATTCTTACAGAGCATACAAACACGTATATAGAAATCTCATCTGCCAACATTATATATGGTCCTGGATATATTCTCTTCTGCTTAGACATACTATCTATCTCCATGTATCTATCCACAGATTAATGTTTGTTATTACTAGTAGTGCAGTATTGTACACATAAAAGTCTTTATCTTTGTTGTGTCTCTTGTACACGTCTCTGTGTCTTCCTTTTCGATAGTGTTACTACGTTGGTCCCTGGCTGTTTTGGTTACCTGGTGCTACTCTAACAGAAGATACCACAAATGAGATGGCTTTAGCAAATAGGAGTTTATTCTCTTACAGTTTGGAGGCATTAAGTCTGACTTCAAAGTGCCAGGCTTTAAGGGCTGGGTGAAAGCCCCTCAACCTTGGGCTTCAGCTTTGCCTCCTGTTCCCAGTCCATTGAAGCTAGAGGTATTTCTTCACTCAGGCAGCTGGTGGCTGTTGAGAGTGACAAGCCCAAGGTTGACAAGTAAAAGGGCACAGTCCTGATGTTACCAAACAATATGGTAGGCCACTAATTCAAGTCAAGATGAAGTCCCAAGATTGGCAGGGCATGACAGGCTGTTGAACAGTGACTTGGTTCCATGTAGGATTCAAGCATGCCAAAAGGCTAGAGACCATTCCCAAAGCTT
>NW_006922494.1:270025-270619 GCF_000298275.1 Orycteropus afer afer | reverse complement strand
GAGCATTCTGGTGGCACTTCATCCAGCACAGGTTTTTCATTCTTTCAGCAATCCCTGATGTATTCTTTAGCAACACCATAATTCAAAGCCATTAACTCTTCTTCAATCTTTCTTATTCATTGTCCAGCTTTCACATGTATGTGAGGTGATTGAAAATACCATGGCTTGGGTTAGGTGCACCCTAATGTTCAAAGTGACATCTTTGCTTCTTAACATTTTAAAGAGATCTTTTGCTTAAGATTTGCCCAGTGCAATATGATGTCTGATTTCTTGACTGCTACTTCCTTGGATGTTGATTGTAGTCCCAAATATTTCTCCTAGTACTCAAGAAACTCTTTGACTTCAAAGATTATTCCTTAAGGTTGGTTCTTGGCCTGATTCATTTGGTAAAATGCTTCAAAATATTCTACACTGCAACATAATCTAACTAATGAATTTACATTACATAGTCAAGCAAACTCTATAGTATAATTAATGATGTTGTTGTTGTTATGTGCCATTGAGTCGGCCCCGACTCATAGAGACCCCTCCTTGGGTTTCCGAGGCAGTATCACTACGGAAGTAGGATTGCCCAACCTTCCTTCCGAGGAGTGG
>NW_006922494.1:266419-269925 GCF_000298275.1 Orycteropus afer afer | reverse complement strand
TCAGCTGCTCATGGCCAATTCCACCATGGAGTTGATTGCCAGCATCATCCTGGAGAATAACTACCTTCAGCTGCCCAGCCACTCAACCAGGCCCAGCCAAGTTGACATACAACCTTAACTACCACACTGGCTTTTGGTATCTTGCCTTTTCTTTCACCTAAATCAGTACTTTTCTCTTAGCTATCTAGCAATTTTCCCTCTTCTACCCTCCCATCCCTGGTAACCAAGAAAAGAGTTTCCTTTCATATATAAACTTTCATTGATTTTTTTATAATAATACACTAATACAATATTTATCCTTCTGTGATTGACTTGTTTCACTCAGTATAATGTCCTCCAAGTGCATCCATGCTGGGTGGTGTTTTGCAGATTCTACTTTATTCTTTAGTGTTGCATGGTATTTCATTATGTGTATATACTATAGTTGGTTATGCATCCCTCTGTTGATGGTCAGTTAAGTTGTTTCCTTTCCTTTAGTATTGTGAATAGTAATGAACATGGGTGTGCATACATTTATTCATGTCCTTGCTCTCAGTTCTTTAACATATGTACCTAGTAACAGGTTGCTAGATCAAATGATATTTGTATTTCCAACTTCTTAAGGAATTGCCATACCAATTTCCACAGTGGTTGTATCATTTTACAGTCCCACCAGCAGTGTGTGAAAGTCCCAATTTCTCCATATCATCACAAGCATTTGTTATTTTCTGTAGTGTAGAACTTTACTATTAGTGCTGGAATGAGATGTTATCTTCTTGTTTTGCTTTGCATTTCTCTAATGGCTAATGATCACCAACATATATTCATGTGTTTGTTGGCCTCCTCACTATCTTCTTTGGTGAAGTATCTGTTCATGTCTTCTCACTACTTTTTAATTGGATTGTTGATCTTTTGATGTTGAGGTGTTAAAATTTTCTATAAATTTTGGAGTAGTCCCTTGTGAGATATATCGTTACCAAACATTTTTTTTTTTTTTTTCCAAATCTGTAGGTTATTTTTTTTACTCTTTTGGAGAAGTCTTTTGATGAACATATGACTTTAATATTCAGAAGGTCCCAGTCATATAGTTTATCTTCTGCTGTTTGTGCATTTTGTGTTATGCTTGATAGTCTGTTTTTGCCATAAATTAGGACTCCTAAGTTTGACTCCATTTTTTCTTTGGTAAACTTTATAGTTTTAGTTTTCACATTTAAGTCTTTGCTCCATCTAGAGCCAGTTTTGGTGTATGATGTGAAGTATGCAACTTGTTTCATTTTTATGCAAATGGATAATCAGTTTTGTCAGCACCACAGGTTAAAGAGACTATTTCATCCCCATTTAATGGATTTCAGCCCTTTGTCAAAGATCAGCTGACCAGAGGCAGATGGATCTATGTCTGGATTCCACTGCTCTATGTGTCTGTCACTGTACCACTATCAGGCTCTTTTGACTACTTTGACTGTACAGTAGGTTTTGGGATTCAGGAGTGTGAGAACTTTTACTCTGTTAAAGTAACTGATGCACATAAAGAAGTTTAAGCAATAAGAACCAAGTAAAATTTTATGCAAATCTATAGGGTCACAAGAAGCCAGAAACAAAATTTCCATTAAATATTTCTAGGACCTACAAAATATCATACAAAATGTGGTAGAATTAGGAACTGATATATTTTGTAAATAGTCTGTTCTGAAACTGAAAGAAAGTAACCAATATCACATTTAAAACTACAAAACCAGCATTTTTAAAAGGTTAGACAAACTTGAAAAGTAGAGTAAAGTATATTTGCTGTTTAAACCAAAATCAACCATGTCTATTGCCATGGAATTTATTCTAATTCATGGTGACCCCATGTGTTTAAAGGGTATTAAAAAGTTAACAGAGGTTATTCAAACTTATCTTATTTTTAAATGTCATTCATGAATATGTGCCATTATTAGTTATTTTACAGTTATATTATTTTCTAAGTAAAAATTATTCAATAAGTAAAAATAGTGCAACATATCCCACTTCATATATTCTTGTCCTATATATGTTCAAAGATAAGAAGAATTTAAATGTAATTACTATTTAAACATGATTATTATTACCAGGAAGGAAAAGACTTAAGTAATACATCAAACTGTGAAAAAAATTCCACTTTAGTTCTTAACTGAATTAATGATGTGGATTATTTGTGAAAAGCTGTTGTTTCTTAATATTATTTATATTGTATATCCTTTACTTTAAGAACTATAGCTGCTATATGAAAATGGTGATTGAACTGTTATACTTAATTACTTAAAAGTTACATTTTAGTACAAAACTTAAATTTTGAATCAGTTAATGTAATGATTGATATAAGGGAAAGTTGATTTAGCAGTAGCCTTGGGTCTACATTTTATTTTCTTCAACCCTCCTGGAAAGAAAGAGGCTACTTAGTAAAATTTATTTGTAAACATCTAATATAAGAGCTCCTAGGGAATGTGGTGATGTTATTACTATTGGGAGAATGCTTCTCTGTAATTTTTTTTTTAAGTGGAATATAACTGGTATCTTTATATTCCATATTGGAAATATATGTGGGATTTATGAATGCATACCTACTCCTCACTTACTATCTAGTTAGCTGATATTTATCAGTTTCAACAATAGTTAAAAAAAAAAAAAGGCTACTGTACAACTATTTTGCACCTAACATATATCGGCAGTAATGGACACTAAGATATGAGGCAAGAGTAACACTGGCTGTCATGGGAAGGCTATGTTTCAAATTGAGTGCACCATGATTCTCAGATTGGCATTTAGGTAATGATGAAATCTGAGAATTATGCAATGACTTAATCATCCTCATTTCTGATCTGATGTGATCTTCCTTACTTTTTTTGTTCATAACCTGGTCTTCACATAAAGGACTGGTCTATGGACTCCAGCCATGTCAATAAGTGAGGAGTGGGTTCATCGAACATGGATACTTACTTAGAAAGTATTATTTGTCCGATAGAGGTTGGTGGAACCACTGAGACTATGGCCCCTAGCTGCCCTTCAGATCTGGAATTGAACCCACATGTGTGTTTTCCAGCCAAACAAAAGACAGGCATATGAGTTGAACATTTACCTGAGGTAGATACACTCCTTGGAGAGAACAATCATGGGAGAAAGAAAAGTTACTTATGCACAGGGAGACAGCTCAGAGAGCAAGAGTCCATGGAGGGATGGACACAGGAAAGAGGTAACTATGGGGAGGAAGTGGAAGGGGAGCTGTTGCATTGTGGTAAACTGTGGTCAATGACATGAGACAAAGTATATGTGAACCGCTGCATGGAAAATAAATTTGCTCTGTAAACCTTCACCCAAATCACAATTAAAAAAACAAGAAAGTATTGTTTACATAAGCCACACACTTATTTATCAACAGATATTTCCTGACTAAAATATTTTTCTTTATGTAAGTGGTGCCATATGTTGTTGTTGTTGTTAAGTGCCCTCGAGTCGTTTCCGACTCATAGCGACCCCATGCACAGCAGAACGAAACACTGCCTGATCCCACG
>NW_006922494.1:251068-263199 GCF_000298275.1 Orycteropus afer afer | reverse complement strand
GGCAGTATCACTACGGAAGTAGGATTGCCCAACCTTCCTTCCGAGGAGTGGCTGGTGGGTTTGAACCGCCAGCCTTCTGGGTAGCAGTCAAGTGCTTTAGCCATATGCTACCAGAGCTCCTTATAATTAATGATATGTATGCATATTATGCATATATAGAAAATGCTCTTGGACACATTTTTTTTTTCCAAAAGCAAAACCTTAGTTCTGTCTGAGTCAGTCAACTGATAAAACAACTTTGAATATGCTAAAGAATCAATGGCAAAATTTTTATTTTAATGAAATTAAAAAATTGAGATATCTATTTTCAATTTTATGCAATATAATATTATACTGCTACACATTGCATTATAATTGCATGTATTCATTTCTAAAGGAATGAAAAGGTCTTACTGAATTTTAAGTAGTATGGAAGGAATTATGACATTCTCTGTGCTTCTTGAAGTTTCTTTATTATAATCATTTTCTTGTACATAAGATTTTAGAAATTTTAGTGATTATAAACATATTTATGGTAATTAAAGGAGTGATGGCACTCTATCCTTGATGTTTACTTTTCTATAATTATACATATCATGAATTTTATCTAAGAAAGCACTGACATTTAGTTTTGCAACTCTTTACTCATACTTTATGCACAATTTATTATAAAATATAGCACTAATTAATGGCTACTGCATAGAAGGCTTTTATTGGTAGCGTCTTACAAATTGTGCTGCTAAATACATATCTCTAGGCTAAAAGGGTGCAATGTAATGAAAAATAATCTCAGATGAAAACCACTATTAGACTATTCTCTCTATGTTGACATAGCTATATATTAATGATATTTTATGAAAAGTAAAAATAAACTAAGACACCAGTGTAATAAATGATCATAACAATTATGACATAAAATATATTAGTACTAGAGTTTCAATCATTTTATGTAATCATATAAAATGTTACTTCACAAATTATGTTTTAAAAAAGAAATACAATGAATGTTAGAAATCGGATTCATATGATACCACAGAACTGGAACTTTTCTTTCACATTTATATTCCAGTACAGAAGATGAAGTTTGTGCGTTTTCAGTTTTTAAATGCTAGGGTACTATAAACACATGTAGGTTTGTACTTGGTATGGAATATATAGTCTTTAAAAGTGTATTTAAATGTGAGTCAGATGTAGTGCATGTTCTTTATAACAGAAGAGTCACAATTCTTCCCTCCAAATCCTTAGGACATTGTTTAACTTTTACATATGCTATAAACACCTGCTATATTGTTAATATTATTGCTTTAAGCAGTCAGATATATTTTAGATACATTAAACATAAGAGAAATAAAAGACTACACTTTATGTTTGTTTATTGCTCTCTTTTTGTAGTGCGGTGTGCTCTATCAAGCCTTTACCTGGAAATTCTAAGTCATGTTAATTACAAAATACAGACATGATTTTAAAGTAGAAAAGGTGAGTACCCCATTCTATAATCAGAACAGAGCAGAACAATAAGTCATCTGCTCCCTGACTCTCATACAATTACTTAAACCTTCTCAAAGAGTCCCTTGGAGCCACTGAGGGCAGGTGATAACTGATGGCAAAGTTATTGCAAAATTTATATATGAACAATGTTCCAAGAAGCCAGCAGTTGAAATGTATTTATATCAAGTAAAATGTCAAATCTGGTCTGATTTTTATAGTGCTTTGCTCTTCTTTCAAATTACTTTTTTTTTTCTTCAAGAAACCTTTTCACTGCTTCCTCTCTAACGTTCTTCTATCATTTTCTCCCTTTTCTTTTTAACGTTCCTCTATTTATTTTTGTCATAAACAAGCCAAGGTCTTCCCATGTGGACATTCTATACATAGATAATCATTTACTAGGTCTTTAACTACTACAGAGTAAGGACTATGCTTTACTCATTGTATCACTGTATAGTTCCTATCTTACCAATGGTCAGTTCATGCTCCACATATTACCATTAAATATATTATTTTCCCTTCTCTTTCCATCATTTTTTAAGAAGAAAGACCAAGACCAAACCCACTGCTATCAAGTAGATTCCAATTCACAGCGACTACCTTTGGGTTTTCAAGGCTGTAATCTCTGTCGAAGTTTATTGCCTTGCTTTCCTCCCACAGTGATGGGTTTGAACCATCAACCTTCTGGTTAACAACAAATTTCTTATCCGCTACACCAGAGCTCCTTAAAATGGAGGACAAGTGTTGACAACTCCATGCTTTCTATCAATTCTTATTATCAGTAGGCCATTCAATAGTTCAAAATATTTTCCTTTGAAATTCACTCCAGCCACTTTCATGACAATTTTTAAAGCAAAATTGACATTATCTTGCTATCTCCTTCCATTATCTTCAAATGTTGCTTGCACCTGGATTGTAGTTTTTCTCTCTAATCTGACAATATTGCAGGGATTTCAACTAATACCCTGATTTTTTTTTTTTTTTTCAATTCTCTGACCTCATGAGCCTTTGTACACTTTAATCCTAATAATTTTGATCCCTATAGTGTTTGAAATACTTATTTAAAAATATCTGTTGTCTAATCAGTTCAATTCTGATTCATGGCAACCCCACATGTGTCAAGTAGAAATGAGCTTACTAGGGTTTCAGTGGCTAATTTTTCAAATGAAATCTCCAGTTCTTTCTTTTAAGATGGCTCTGGGTGGGCACAAACCTCCATTTTTTCAGTTTGAATTTGAGCACATTAACTGTTTGACTCCCATTTATAGTTAGAACTAATCCTACACTTGACACTATATCAAAGCACTCTTTACTCTGAAATTACAGCTACCATTCCCTGGTGTGTTGATTCTCTAGTGCTATTCTTACAGAAAATATGACAAGTGGATCACTTTAACAAACAAGTATTTATTCTCTTACAGTTTAGGAGGTTAACAATCCTAGTTCACAGGGTCAGCTCTAGGGGCTGTGTGAAGGCCCTCAACCTTGGGCTTTAGCTAAGCCTCCTGATCCAGGTGCACTAGAACTAGAGGCTTTTTCTGACTGATGCAACTGCTGGCTGATGAGGATAACAAATCCAAGATTGACAAGTAAAATGTCACAATCCCAAAGTAGATGGACCACATGGCAGACAGAAAACATGCTTTGAGTCTAGGAATAATTCCAGGATCAACAGATGACATGGCTGGCCAATGAGATGAAGACTTGGCCAGATGCAGAATTGAGATGTGCCAAAAGCTAGAGACCTTCTTCAAAGGTTGACCTTATATACCAGAAGCAGGCCACACCCCAAACACAGCTCTTTTCCACTGAAGAACATCTCACAGAAGATTTCACCATAGAGATGATTATGATCTCACCATGGGGAATAACTACACACAGTTGCCAAGATACTCAGAACCACAACCCAGCCAAGTTGACATACAACCTTAACTACCCACACCTACTATATAATTATTGCCCTCTTAACCGACATTTTTTTTCCGTTTTCCCTTTTCATAGGTTATCAAATCATTAATTTCATCCCATTGTTGTTGTTGTTGTTGTTGTTGTTGTTGTTATGTGCCGTCGAGTCAGCCCTGACTCATAGCGACCCCTCCTTGGGTTTCCGAGGCAGTATCACTACGGAAGTAGGATTGCCCAACCTTCCTTCCGAGGAGTGGCTGGTGGGTTTGAACCGCCAGCCTTCTGGTTAGCAGTCAAGTGCCTTAGCCACTATGCTACCAGAGCTCAGAATTTAACTAACTACAAAAATTCTTTCATGCAGCAACTTTGAAAAAATATTTTTCACTTGCCACAAATATTAGAAACCATTGGACTGTTTTCTGTCCAATAGTTTTGCTTTTTCAGACTGTCCTAAAAATAGACTAACACAATATATGACATTTTGTATCTGGTATCAGCCACCTGGAAAGACACACAAGATTATCCAAGCTGTCACATTAAATAGTTTATTCTTTTCACTGCTGGACAATATTTCATCATGTTGATGCATCACAGTTTGCTTATACATTCATATGCAAAATATTTCTGAGTTGTTTGTAATTTTTGGTGATTAAGAAGAAAGGAAACAGGTTTTTGCATGAATACAAGTTTCCATTTCACTTGGATAAATTCCTAAGTGTAAGATTTTATGTTTAATTTTATAAGAAAGAGTTTTGTAAAGTGTTTATACTATGTTACATTCTCACTAGCCACCGTGAGAGTTCTAGTTGTCCTTTATCCTTATCCTTGGTGTTGTCAGATGGTGATGACGATGATGATGATTATCCTAAAAAATGTGTAGTAATATCTCTTTGTTGTTTTAGTTTGCAGTTGCCTAAAGACTAATGTTGTTTAACATCTTTTCACCATTTCATTGGTTCATATGTCTTCTCTATATCTTCTTTGGTAAAGTGTCTTCAAATATTCGCCCATTTCTAAATCTGATTGTTTATGCTTATTGTTGTTTGAGTATTATTTATATATTCTGATTGAAAGTCTTTTCATTTTCTTAACAATGTTTTTCAAATAGCTAATTTTTTAATTTGGAGAAATATCTGAATTATCTATCTGTTTTGTTTGTGTTTTGATGGTTACAACTTTGTTGCCATATCTTAAAGCCCTTCCAAAAAAAAACAAAACAAAAACAGTTTGGCAACTCAAAGTCATGAAGATGGTCTCCAAAGTTTTATTCCTTATTCTTTTTCAGAATTGTTTTGGCTATTTTGATTCTTGTTCATTAGCATTGAAATTTTGGAATGAACTTGTCAACATCTATAGAAATTCCTACTGGAATTTCACTGAGATTGTGTTGAATCTATAGATCAGATTGGTGAGCACTGACATGTTAATATCATTGATTCTTCAAATTCATGACCATGGCACAGCTTTCCATTTATTTAGGCCTTTTTGATTTTTTTCATCAAAATTTCATAATTTTTTAGCATATAGATCCTGCACATATTTTGTTAGATTTATACCTAAGTATTCAATACTTTGATGGTAATGCAAATTATATTTGTACATGATTTCCAGCCCATAGTATTTATTGCTACTATATAGAAATACAGTATCATATTGTATATTTACATTATACTATGTGATTTCATTAAAGTTTATAGTTCTAGAAACTTCTTTATAGACACATTGAGATTATCTACTCAGGAAGTCATGATCTATGTTAATAGTTTTATGCCTTCATTTTTAATCTATATGCATTTTGCTTTCCTTACCTTATTGCACTGTCTAGAACTTAGATTATGATGAGTAGTGAAAAACAACATCTTTGAATATTTTCTAAAGATAAGGAAAACACATTCTATCTTTCTCCATACAGTAATATGTTAACTATAAGTGTTTTGAATGAGCTCTGATGGCATACCGAGTAAGAGATTTGTCTGCTAACCAGAAGGTTGGTGGTTCAAACCCACCAGCTTCTCCACGGGAGGAAAATGAGTCAATCTACTTCCATAAAGAATTAAATCCTTGTAAACCAATAGCAGTCACTATGAGTTGGAATCAACTTGATGGCAGTATGTTTTTTTTTTTTTAATTTTTTTAAAGAGATGTTTTGTGGATGCCTTTTACATGGTTAAGAAAAACCCTTAGACTGTAGCTTTTTAGAAATTATAAATTTATGTTGAATTTTTGCAAATGCTTTTTTCTGTAAATCAATTAAAATATGCATATGTGTTTTATAATTTTCATCTATTATTATAGTGAATTACATTTTTAGTCATTTTTCATCTTTAAGTAGATTTTAGCTTCTGTCTTAAAAGATAATTTTTTATTAAACTTTTTACCAAAGTAAAAGTTACTGAACTAACCTAGACCCCTGATGAACTCAGCAAAATCAAATTGGACTTTTAACAATGCCTGACCTTGGGCTACTTATCTGGTTAGCAACCATGAATAATTAGAGAAAAATCTTTTCTTTCTAATCAAATTAAGATATGGAAAGAATGTGTCTAAGGAGGGAGGGTTGCCACCAGTGCTTATCACAAACTCTGGTACCAGACATCCTACAGGAATGTTTTAACTCAAACAGGAGATTTTTACAATTTTCTATGGAAAATGTATAGTGCAAGTATCTTGTGAGTATAATTGTAAATCTCTTTGCCCATGCAAGTCTGACCAATTACTCTTGGTAACTAAATGAACCCCCACAATCCACCTGTACACATGTATCCAATTGTAGCCAATTCTCCACTTCATTTAACATTTCCCTCTAATGATTTCAAATGAGGCATAGCCAATGAATAATTTTTGCTGTTTCTCATTTTAGTCCTGTATCAGTTCCCACTTGTGTTTGTTTCTCTGGACTTTCTGGTTTCCACTTTGGGTAAGCTAGTGTCTATCCATTCAAATGTACTACTGAATAACAAATAGATCATCTCAATTTCAATTTTAAAGTCTGAACTATTTCTCATGATGCCATTTTGGTATAGTTGGCAGCATCTGAAAGTGGCCCTCCTTCCCAGCAGCCCACAAGGAATCATCAATTTGAGGTTGGTACCAACCTAAAATGTTGTGCTTTTCTGCCTCCCAGAAACCCTGGGGTTGCATTGGTAGGTGAGCCTTTCTTAGATAAACGTTCACTTTTTTCTGTGTTACAATTCTCAGATAATTTATTTGGTTGCTATTTTATTTCTGTTTGTTGTATTTCAGTGCTATTGGTTGCATGATTTTGTTGTCTTGTGTTGTTGAAATGAATAGTTAGCTTTGAGGGCCATCAAGTAGACTTTTGAAAGAAGACAGCATGAGTGGTTCTTTTTTTTTTTTTTTTTAACTCTTTCTATGAAACATTAAGAGTCCCTTGTTTCGGGTTTAAGTGCACCATTTCCAAAGAGAATTCAGCTCCCTCACTGGAACAACACCTGCTGCTTTTGTGATAAAACACTATGGCCCCTTTACTGTATGTAACTGAGCTGCTGACATGCTTTCAACCAAGAAAGTCTTGAAAACCAGTGACTATTATGGAGAAGTTTTGAATTAAGTACATTATTTTTCCTGTGCAACAAATTGAAATCTCAAACTATTAGAATTAAACAGAAGAATGGGAGGTTTATTTTAATTGGCATCAAGGATTATCCAGGAGACAGGATGAAAGTAGACTTGCTTCTTTATGACACTATCTAGACAATCTAAACAAATGAAAGACTGATATTGACAGTCATCAGACAATCATTTTCCTGCTGTTGCTTCTACTCTAACTGGTATTGCTGTTCCCTACACTCTTCTGGCAATGGCTCCACTGCTGACCTTTACCTTCCTATTCCGAAAATGTTTTAACAGAACTTCCTTTTTTATGCTTGGACTTAAGGAAGCCAAAGATAAGCCTAATTTGAGATACCCCATAAAGATAAGCCACCTGAACAAGGTGGGGACTGTCCAAAGGTAGCATTTACTCTATTAACTGTAGTAGAATGAAAGGCAATAGCTAAGTACTTCCTCAAGCCAAGGGAAGACACAGTTAAATTCAGTGAGGCATTTTGGGGTCCAGCCTCCACTTATTAGCCCAGAATACTTGATCTTTATAAATTTATTCACATTTTTCTTGACATGGGGAGACCTACCTTTGAATGACTGAAGCTGGACAGTGTAAGGACAAGATCCCTTTCATCCTTAGGATGATGATTACAGCTAGGGACCTCCTGCATGATGCTAGGAAAATTTATGAAAACTTGATTAAAATAATATAGAGAGTTTTACAAAGAAAATAGACTTGGAAAATATTGAGGCTAGCAAACAGGAGAAAAATGAGAACCTGTACCATTTTCAAGATTGTTATTATTAGGTGTTGAGGAGTTGGTTTTGAGTTATGGGAGCATTGTTTACTACAAAACAAAACAGTGCCCAGTCTTGCCTTATACTCACAATCACTGTGTTGTTTGCCCTTATTGTTGCAGTCACTGTGTTAATCCATCTCACTGAGGGTCTTCCTAGTTTTTGCTGACCCTCTAATTTGAAAGATAGATTAGAACAATTGTTCACTGAATATTCAGTAATAAAATTGGATAGTGAAGATTCTGAGATTACTTTCAATTCTATTTTTGTCAATGGTTTAAAATCAGAGTTCTCAAAATTGAATTGTTGCCATTGTTTCCATTGGGAAACTGCTCCCCTTAGAGATCTGGATATTATTTACAAATTTGCTAATACTAGTGAGCAATGGAATCAAATCCTTGAACAAAAACCTGAAGTAAGACAGAATAAATTAATGGCCTTGCAGTTACAGAAATTACAATCTCTTAGAACATAGCAATTCAATACTGAAGCCTGAAAGAGGGGGAGGGGAGTGAGAAACACCAGTATGTTTTTACTGGAAAACATAAGGACATATTAAATGAAGCAGTGCTAAATTGAAGAGCAAATTGATTACACTTCCTCCTGCTTTATCTTCACAAGTATCCACCATGGAAAAGGTAAGTTTAAATGAACCGGTTTTGGCCATTTTGAATCAAACAACCATATGATCTACTATGCTACAGATGACAAATTGAAGAGGAATGACATGGCGTTCATCATCACAAGGAATATTTCAAGATCTATCCTGAAATACAACACTGTCAGTGATAGGATAATATCTATATGCCAAGGAGGAAGACCAGATAATATCATTATTCAAATTTACACACCAAGCACCAAAGCCAAAGATGAGGAAATTAAAGATTTTTACCAACTTCTGCAGTCTGAAGTTGACCAAACATGCAATCAAGATGTGTTAATTATCACTGGTTGATTGGAATGGAAAAGTTGGAAGCAAAGAAGAATCACTGGTATTTGGAAAATATGGTCTTGGTGATTGAAATGACTTGAGATTGTATGATAGAATTTTGCAAGACCAATGACTTATTCATTGCAAATACCTTTTTTCAGCAACATAAATGGTGGCTATACATGTGGACTTCACCAGGTGGTGTACACAGGCATCAGGTTGACAACATCTCTGGCAAGAGGCAATGGAGAGGCTCAATATCTTCAAGCAAAACAGGAGCTGATTGTGGAACAGAACATCAACTGCTCACCTGCAAGTTCAAGTTGAAACTGAAAACAATTAAATAATTCCAGAAAAGCCAAAATATGACCTTAATTTTATCTATCCTGAATTTAGAGACCATCTAAAGAACAGATCTGATGCATTGAACACCGATGACCAAAAACTAGAATTGTGGGATGACATCAAAAATATCATCCAAGAAGAAAGTAATAGGTCATTAAAAAGACGGGAAAGTAAGAAAACACCAAAGTGGATGTCAGAGGGATGGGTATTACACTTCTTGCCATTGAAATAGATCCTTTTAAGCTGTTACCTTATCCAGGATAGAGTGCGGAAGTAGCAGAGGGGTCCAGGGAAAATGAAAGGAAAGGAAAGCCAGGATGTCTGTCACAGAGTGAGCAAGTGGCAAGAATCCAGGTAAGGGGAGGGTGGAGAGGTTTCAAACAGCTAAGGGAAATACACTTGTTTGTCAGTTTGTTGTACTGTGGTGGGGTGTTATTATGAGGCTTGAGGCTGTGCCACCAATGTTTCAAAGTCCATAGGAGTTGCACATGGCACACAGGTTTTGGCAAGCCTTACAGACTGAGACAGACTAGGAAGAAGGAAGAGGTCATACACTTCTCAAAGAACTGGCCAGGGAAAACCTTATGGATAGCAGAGAAATACTATCTGTTACATTATTCCAGAAACACTGTCTGATACAGTGCAGGAGGAAGAGCCACTTAGGTTAGAAAGCTCTCAAGATATGTCTAGGAAAGAGCTGCATCGTCAGAGTAGAACAACCTCAAACCAAAAGCAGAACCAAACTCACTGCCATCGAGTCAGATCCAAATCACAGTGACCCCTCCTTGAGTTTCTGAGACAATATGTCTACAGAAGTAGATTGTGCAACCTTCCCTCCAAGGAGTGTCTGGTGTGTTTGAACCACCAGCCTTCTGGTTAGCAGTCAAATGCCTTAGGCACTATGCCACAAGAGCTCCTGGAACCAATCTTAATGATATGGATAAAGTAAAGCTTTTGAGACCTCCATTTCCTGATGTGACATGACTCAAATTTATGAGAAACATCTTCAAATATTCATTAATAATCAGAATATGGAATGTATGAAGTATGAATCTAGGAAAACTGGAAGTTGTAAAAAGTGAAATGGCATGCATAAATATTGACATCCTAGGCATTAGTGAGCTGAAGTGGACTGGTTTAGGTCATTTTGAATCAGACAACCATGTGATCTAATATGCTGGGAATGACAGTTTGAAGAGGAATGGTATGAAATTAATTGTCAAAAAGGATATTTCAAGATCTGTCCTGAAGTAAAATGCTGTCAGTAAAAGGATAATATCCATATGACTACAAGGAAGACCAGTTAATATGACTATTACTCAGAGTTATGCACCAACCACGAAAGCAGAAGATAAGGAAATTGAAGATTTCTATCTGAAATTGATGGAACATGCAATCAGTATGTGTTCATTATCATTGGTGACTGGAATGCAAAAGTTGGAAACAAAGGAGTTCTGGTAAGATGGCAGAAAAGGCAGAAAGACTGCACAGACCTTCTTCAACAAAGAAAAGGGCAACCAATTAACGCAATACAGAAGATAATCCTGGACCCCTGAGCTTTGAAGGGAAGGATATAGAAATGGACTAAACTCCAACTAGCAAAAGAATTTGCATGAAAATACCAAAACTGGAGACATACAGAGCTGTGTTCTGGCAAAGATCCTGATGGCACTGACAGCTTGCATATTGCCAAGTGGTATTAGGACCTAAGAATTACCCTAAAAATCAGCTCTCCTAGATGGAGACTGCAAGGAGGACTGCTCTGGTGGCTGGAGCATAAAAGGGGAAGCAGCAAAGAGGCAGGCAGTTTGAACTTTGGAGTTCTGTCTGTTCAGAAGGTGCAGCCATTTTGAATGTTTACAACCAGTTTGACCATTGTAGATATTTAAAACGACAGCATTCTCCCAGCTTACAGGGACTTAAGAATAAGCTCCACTTTCTGGGAACTGCAAGGATATTTCAGATGTCAACAACTGGAAGGGTGCAAGACTCCCCCTGTTACTCTTTTACCTCACACTGTTTTGATGAACAGAGGTGTGGCCATCCCTCACTCCCACCCACCTTCTAGGCTGGCAGGAATTCAATGACAGTCTGTGTGCTCAGATGGAGTCTGAGTGTCCTGCCTCACCCTGTCCAGATTTTTTGTTTGTTTGTTTGTTTGTTTTTGTCTATTTTAAAACTACTACTATTATTATTACTTTTGTCCTTTTTATTATTATTCTTTATTCTGCCCTTCCCAGATTCTAGTTTTCAGTTTTATCTCTTTTCCCTGATCCTGGTACCATTTTTTCCCCTTTTCTTGTGGTTAACCCCAGTCCTTATTTTACTTTTTGTGTTTTTCCCATTTTTTTCTTCATTATTCTCCTTCTCAATCTTTTTTCTCTTACTGTGCTCTCCCCAGATATTACACCGTTGTTTTGTTTTCCCATTTTTCTTTTTTTGGTTATTATTCCTGTGTGATTACATGGTGTGCTTTTTGTCCATTTGCTTTTACTTTTTTGATGGCTATTCAATTTTATTTTTGTCTAAATGAGTGGGAGACAGCAACAGTGCCCACATGTCACAACTATACCCACACCTCTTGCAGCTTCACTTACTGAGTGAGAGACACCACTTCATTCTCCACCAATGGTTCAACAATAAACAACCACTAAGAAGAGCCTAATTCACCCTTAGTTGCTCTTCACAAACAGTTAACAAAGATCTAAATACAGCAACATCACAATGTCTCGGAGACAACAGACCATCAGAGCCCATACAAAGAGGCAAGAAAGTGGTAGAAACAAGGGAGCAGGTAATGACCCAGAACACATTCCCAAAAAGTAGCATTGGAACACCCTGATAAGAAATTCAAAAGAATTATATTTATATATCTTAAAAGGGCTGAGAGACAGATCAAGGAAAACACAGAAAAACCCTAGAAGAAATTTGGAAGAAAACACAACAACAAAATGACAAACTAAATGACAAATTTAGAAATGATTCAAAATCTACAGATAGAAATCCAGAAGATCAATACTAAACTTTCAGAAATAAATGACAAATTGAAATGAAAAAGGAGTAGAACTGATGTAATGTAACACAGGATTAATGAGATTAAAGACAAATACCTAAATACTTCTTT
>NW_006922494.1:247482-248664 GCF_000298275.1 Orycteropus afer afer | reverse complement strand
AAAAAAAAATCAACAAGACCAAAGTTGTTTTTTTGAAAAGATTAATAACATTGAAAACTACAGGCAAATTTATCAAAGGAAAAGAGGGAAAGAATACAAATAACATGAATAAAAAACGAAATGGGTGACATCACAACAGAACCAATGGGAATAAAAAGGATAATATCAGGATACTATGAAGAACTGTACTGCAACAAATTTGAAAATCTGGAAGAAATGGACAAATTTGTGGAAACACACAACTTACCTAAACTAACACAGACTGATATGGAAAAGTTGAACAGATTCATGACAAAAGAAGAAATTGAACAGGTTATAAAAACAATTACCAACAAAAAAAGTCCTGATCCAGACCATTTCACCGGAGAATACTACCAAATATGCAGAGAAGAACTGACACAACTACTCAAACCATGCTAAACCATGGAAAAGTATAGAATCCTCCCCAACTCATTTTATGAAGCAAGCATAACCTTGATACCAAAACCAGGCAAAGACATCATTTAAAAGAAAACTATAGACCAATAGCCCTCATGAATATAGAAGCAAAAATCTTCAACAAAATCCTAGCAAATAGACTCCAACAACATATCAAGAAAACAATTATTTATGACCAAGGGAGGTTCATATCAGGTATGCAAGGAGGGTTCAACATTAGAAAATAATCATTGTCATCCACCAGATAAATAAAGCAAAGAAAAAGAACCATATGATTCTATCAATTGATGTATAAAAGTTATTAATTCTTGATTAAAACTCTCAGCAAAATAGGGATAGAATGGACATTCCTCTGCATAATAAAAGGCATCTAGGCAAAACCAACAGCCAACATTATTCTCAATGGAGAGAGACTGAGACCCCTTGAGAACAGGAACCAAACAAGATGCCCTCTATGACCACTTCTATTCAACATTGTACTGGAAGTCCTAGTCAGGACAGTAAGGCAAGACGGAAATCAAAGGTATCCAAATTGGTAAGGAAGAAGTCAAACTATCCCTATTTGCCAATGACATGATTCTATACCTAGAAAATGCAAGACTCAGTAAAAAATCTACTGGAACTAATTAAGAGATTAAGCACGGTGGTAGGATACATGATCAACATCCAAATACAATTAGATTCCTCTACACCAACAAAGGAGCTCTGCTAGCATAGTGCCTAAGGCATTTGACTGCTAACCAG
>NW_006922494.1:243012-246552 GCF_000298275.1 Orycteropus afer afer | reverse complement strand
CAAATGGTCATGGCAAAACTGGATATCAATTTGCAGAAAAATGTGACAAGATCTGTACCTCACACCATACACAAAAACTAACTCCAGATGAATCAAAGACTTAAATGTGAAACCTAAAACTATAGAGTTCCTCAAGGAAAAACTAGGGGCAAATTTAGGGGTCCTAACTCTGGAATAAATTTGATGCACTGAACACCAATGACTGAAAACGAGAGGAATTATAGGGTGACATCAAGAATATCATCTAGGAAGAAAGCAAAAAGTAATTAAAAAGACAGGAAAGGAAAAAAGGACCAAAATGGATGTCATAAGAGACCCTGAAACTTGCCCTTGAACAAAGAGTAGCTACAGCAAATGGAAGAAATGATGAGATAAAAGAGCCGAAGAGATTTCAAAGAACAGCTCGAACAGACGAAGCCAACTACTAGAATGAAATGTGTAAAGACTTGGAGTTAGAAAACCAGAAAGGAAGAACATGCTCAGCATTTCTCAAGTTGAAAGAACTGAGGAAATAATTAAACCTTAAGTTGCAATATTGAACGATTCTACAGGCAAACTATTGAATGATGCATGAAGCATCATAAGAAGATGGAAGGAATACAGAGTCACTGTACCAAAAAGAACTGGTCAATCTTCATCCATTTCAGGAGGTGGCATATGACCACGAACTAATGATATTGAACAAAGAAATCAAAGCTGCACTGAAGGAATTGGTGAAGAACAAGGCCACAGGAATTGATGAAATACTCCTTGAGAGGTTTCAACACACAGAAGCTCCACTGGAGGCACTCACTTGGTTATGCCAAGAGATTTGAAAGACAGCTACTTGGCCAACTGACTAGAAAGATCAGTATTTGTACCCATTCCAAAGAAAGATGATCTCACATAATGTGGAAATTTTCAACAATATCATTAATATTGCACTCAAGTAAAATCTTACTGAAGACAATTCAAAAAATGGTTGCAGCAGAATATTGACAGAGAACTTCCAGAGGTGCAAGCTGGATTCAGAAGAGGACGTGGAACAAGGGATATCATTGCTGATGTCAGATGGATCTTGGCTTAAAGCAAAGATACCAGAAAGATGTTTAGTTATGTTTTATTGACTATGCAAAAGTATTTGATTGTGTGGATCATAACAAACTGTGGATAATACTGAGAAGAATGAGAATTCTAGAACATTTCATTTTACTTGTGAGGAACCTGCACATAGA
This sequence comes from Orycteropus afer afer, assembly GCF_000298275.1. NCBI lineage: Eukaryota > Metazoa > Chordata > Mammalia > Tubulidentata > Orycteropodidae > Orycteropus > Orycteropus afer. Next base: position 245,338 of record NW_006922494.1, on the reverse strand, counting down.
TCAGGGGGCTGTCCTTTGAACAGAACAAGGGGACACTGCTTGGTTTAAAATCAAGAAGGGAGTGCATCAGAGATGTATCTTTTCACCGTACTTTTTCAATCTATGTGCTGAGCAGATAATCTGAGAAGGTGGACAATATAAAGAAGAAAGTGGCTTCAAAGTTGGAGGAAGAATCATTAACACCCTGTGATACACTGACAACACAACATTGCTTGCTGAAAGTGAGGATGACTTGAAGTACTTACTCATAAAGATTGAAGAATATAGTCTGCAGTATGGATTGCATTTAAATATAATGAAAACAAAAATTATCACAACTGGACCTTTAAGTCCAGTCATCACAACTTTATCCTTTAAGATAAATGGAGAAAAGATTGACATTGTCAAAGACTTCACATTGCTTGGTTCTACAATCTATGTCAATGGAAACAGCAGAGAGGACATCAGACTACGTATAGCACTGGGCAAGTTAGCTGCAAAAGACCTCTTTCAAGTTCTGAGGAGCAAAGATGTCTCTTTGAGCACTAAGGTGTCCATGACACAATCCATGATATTTTCAATTGGCTCATATGGTTGTGAGAGCTGGACAATGAATAAGGAAGACCAAAGAAGAATTGATGCTTTTGAGTTGTAGTGCTGGTGAAGAATGCTGAAAAAAAACATAGAGTACTAAAAAACTAACAAATCTGTCCTGGAGGAAGTGCAGTTGGAATGCTCCTTGGAAGTGACAATGGCCAGATTTCATCTCATTTACTTTGGTAATGTTATCAGAAGGGACCATTACCTGAAGAAGGATGTCATGCTTGGTAAAGAGTTGTTGAAGGAGGGGAAGGCCTTCAATGAGATGTATTGACACAGTGGCTGTGGTGTTGGGCTCAAGTACAGCAGGTATCAAGTACAGCAGGGATTGTGGAGCTGGCACGGGACTGGGCAGTGGTTCATTCTGTTGTGCATAGGGTAGCTATGAGTCAGTCGACTCGATGACACCTAACAACAACCTTTACCTGAGTTTTAAAATGCTCTATATCTAAGGAAGCAAGGGAAACAGTAGCCCCAAATGGGTTAATTTCCAGGACACCCTGGAAAAGGGACTTGTTATCCAGTGTAATAGTCCATGTAAAACTCCTTTTTTCTGTTTAAGGAAACCCAGGAATTGAGTATGGCAGCTTGTGTAAGATTTATGGGCAATCAGCCGCATTGTTATTTTCAGTATCCCGTGGTAGCTAACCTTCATTTACCTTTATTTAATGTTTCCCTATTCTTCAAATTTGATGCATTGAATACCAGTGAATGAAGACCGTATGAGTTATGGAATGATACCAAGGACATTGCACATGAAGAAAGCAAAAGGAAACTAAAAAGACATAAAAAGAAGAAAAGACTAAAATGAATGTCAGAAGACACTCTGAAACTTGACCTTGAATGGAGAGTAGCTACAGTCAATGAAAGAGATGATGAAGTATAAGAGATGAACAGAAGTTTAAAAGGGCAGCTAAGAAGGACAAAGTATTATAATGAAATGTACGAAGACATGAAGATGGAATATCAAAGTGGAAGAACATACTCAGCATTTTCGAAGATGAAAGACTTAAAAAAAAAATGAAGCCTTGAGTTGTGATATTGAAGGGTAAGGAGCTCTGGTGCTGTAATACCTAAGGAATTTGACTTCTAACAATAAGGCTCATGGTTCAAACCCACCAGACCCTCCATGAAAAAAAAAAAAAAAAAAAGAACAATCTACTTCCTTAAAAATTCACCAGCTCAGAAACCCAATGTGGGTCACTGTAAGTTGGAATAGACTCTATGACAGTGAGTGTTATTATTTATTTATTTATTTTTAAATTGTGATTTGGGTTAAGATTTACAGAGTAAATTCACTCTCGTTACAGCAGTTCACATATACTTTGTTTCATGTCATAGACCACAGTTTACCACAATGCAACAGCTCCCCTCCAACTTCCTTCCCATGGTACCACTTCCCAATGTCCATCCCTCCATACTCTCCTGCCTCTTGAGCTGTCTCCCTGTGCATAAGCTTCCCCTCCTTCTCTCATGATTGTTCTCTTGAGGGCGTGTGTCTACTTGAGGTAAATGTTCAACTCGCATGCCTGTACCTTGTCTGGCTGGAAACCACAGATGTGGTTTCAATTCCAGACCTGAAGGGCAGCTAGGAGCCATAGTCTCAGTGGTTCCACCAGGCTCTATTGGACCAGCAAACTTGGTCCCAACCATCCCCCCCCCTTTTTTTATTTCCCCCTCCAAATGATTTTGAGTTTTGTTCCACATTGTTCTCCCTCTCTATCCAGGATCTCCTACATCCCTTCCA
>NW_006922494.1:235233-236455 GCF_000298275.1 Orycteropus afer afer | reverse complement strand
AAAAAAAAAAAAAAACGGGGAAAAGAAGAAAAAGTCAACAAAAAACAAACAAACAAACAAACAAAAAACCCTTAAATTAGGGAGGGGCAGAATTTCAACCAGGCACAGGGAAAAGAAAAGTATTGAAAACTAGGACCTGGTAGGGGAAGATTAAGAATAATAATAAAAAGGACAAATGTATCAAAAATTTTAGTTGGTTTGGAGAGGACAAATACAAGCAAACTAATCACCAGGAAAAAGGGAATGAAAAAGAAAAAGAAATAAAAAGAAGAAAGAAAAAAAAATCAGAGGAGGACTGCATAGGGCACCCAGGCTCCGTCCGAGCACACAGACTGTGATTGAGCTCCTGCGTGGGCCCGGAAGGTAGGTGGGAGTGGGGATGGCCACACCCCCGCCCACCAAGCAGTTGCAGGGTGCAGCAACAAGAAGAATGTCGCACCCCCTCAGTCCCACAGGCCCCAAGTGTCCCCGGGGCTGCCGGAAGGCAGAGCGTGATCCTAAGCCCCAGAAATCTGCGAGAGCACTGTCTCTTCAAATATCAAGCTGCTTAAATGTACAACATGGCTGCATCCTCCTGACTGGCAAAAGTCCACCACTCAGCCAACCCCTCTCTTCACCCTCCCCAGTCCGTTCCCCAGCCACTGTACACAGTCTGCACGGACCCTGGCCAGCAGGGGACCTTTAGGTCAATTCTTAAGTCTTACGACCACCGGACTCTGCGAGAGCACTGTCTCTCCAAACATCCAAAACAGTCAAATCACTTTTTTCTTAAACGTACAACATGGCAGTGGCCTCCGGACTGGCAAAAGTCCACCACTCAGCCCACCTTTCTCTTCACTCTCCTCTTTCTCTAGCCACTGTACACAGTTCTTTGTGCAGACCCTGGCTAGCAGGGGTTTTTTAGGTTAATTCTTAAGTCTTACGACCACCAGATTCTGCGAGAGCGCTGTCTCTTTTAATATCCAAAATAGCCAAGCCGCTTTTTTTTTTTTTTAAACGTACAACATGGCAGCACCCTCCGCACCGGCAGAAGTCCACCACTCAGCCCACCTTTCTCTTCACCTTCCCCAGTTTGTTCCCTAGCCACTGTACACAGTCCACACGGACCCTGGCTAGCAGGGGATTTTTAAGTTAATTCTTAAGTCCTACTGCCACTTGGGAATGTCCAAGTCGTTTGTGCCGTCAGGGACGCTCAGGTCCCTGCCAGACCGCAGCTCCGTAT
>NW_006922494.1:226728-235133 GCF_000298275.1 Orycteropus afer afer | reverse complement strand
CTCCTTTTTTGGTATTTTCACACAAATTCTTCTGCTAGTTGGGGTTTAGTCTACTTCTGTATCCTTCCCTTCAAGGCTCAGGGGTCCAAGATTAACTTCTGTGTCTGTGTCAATTGGTTTCCCTTTTCTTTGTTGAAGAGGGTCTGTGCAGTCCTTCTATCTAGTCCGCCATCTTCCCAGCATTCCTATTATTGTTTTTTAGATGGACAAAATATTGAATAGTTCAGAAAACATCAAAGAAGATGGAAAGAATACACAGAGACATTATACCAAAAAAGATTTTGTCAATTTTCAACCATTTCAAGAGATAGCATATAATCCAGAACCAATGGTACTGAAGAGAGAAGTACATAGACTAAGAGACAGTTGTTCACACAGAACAAGTGGATATTGAATGGTTAAAAATCCAGAAAGTTGTTTTTCAGGGCTGTATCCTATTGTCATACTTAGGGCTGTATCCATTTATCATACTTATTCAGTTTATTTTAAGGCCAGCACCTAGAGAGGGCAGGCACCACAGGAGCAGCACTGTTCAGCTTGGCTTCAGGGCCAGGTTTATTTTAAGGCCAGGCCCTGGAGAGGCAGGTGCAGAGCAGTTAGGAACAACTAAGGAAGTCAAATATTTCCGTCCGTTTGTCATCCTGTGGTGACTTATGTGTTGCTCTGAGGCTGGAGGCTATGCCACTGGCATTGCAAAATGCCAGCAGGATTATCCGTGGTGGAAAAGTTTCAGAGGAGCTTCTGGGCTAAGATAGACTCAGAAGAAGGAGGAGGCCATCCACTTCTCAAACAATTGGCCAGGAAAACCTTTTAAGTAACATTGAAACATTGTCTGATATAGTGTCAAATGATGAGCCCATCAGAACCAAAGGCACTCAAAATATGACTGGGGAACAGCTGACTCCTCAGAGTAGAGACAACCTTAATGATATGGATGGAGTAAAGATTTCTGGAACTCCACTGGCTGATGCAGCACAACTCAAATTCAGTAGAACCATATGCAAACATCCATTAATAATCAGGACATAGAATGTTTGAAGTATGAATCTAGGAAAATTGGTAGTTGTCAAAATGAAATGGAACATATAAAGATTGATATTCTAGGCATTAGTAAGCTGAAGTTGACTGTTTTTCACCATTTTGAATCAGATAACCATATGATCTACTATGCTAGGAATAAAAAAATGTAGAGGAATGGTGTGGCATTCATCCTCACAAAGCCTGTTTCAAGATCTGTCCTGAAGTACAATGCTGTCAGTGATAGGACAGTATCCATACACCTATAAGAATGACCAGTTAATACTACTATAATTCAAATCCATGCACCAACCACCAAAGCCAAGGGGAGGAAATTGAAAATTTCTACCAATTTCTGCCGTCTGAAATTGACCAAACATGCAATCAAGATGTATTGATTATCACTGGCGACTGGACTGGGAAAGTGGGAAACAAAGAAGAGTTACTGGTTGTTGCAAAATAAGGCCGTGGTGATAGAAATAATGCTGGAGATCGTATGATAGAATTTTTGAAGACCAGCTACTTATTCATTGCAAATATCTTTTTTCAGCAACATAAGCAACGGCTATATACATGGACTTTAACAGATGGAATACACAGGAAACAGATTGACTACATTTGTGGCAAAAAGCAATGGAGAAATTCAATATCTTCACCTAAAACAAGCCTAGGAGCTGACTGTGGAACAGACCATCAACTGCTCATATGCAAGTTCAAGCTGAAGTTGAAGGCAGTTAAACAAGTCCACAAGACCCAAAAAGTGAACTTGATAATATCCCTCCTGAATTTAGAGAACATCTAAATAATAGATATGATGCATTGGACACTAGTGACCAAAACCAGAGAAATTGTGGGAAGACATCAAGAACATCACCCACGAAGAAAGGAAGAGGTCATTAAAAAGGCAAGAAAAGAAGAAAAGATCAAAATGGATGTCAGAAGAGATTCTGAAACTTGCCCTTGAGTGGAGAGTAGCTAAAGCAAAGGGAAGAAATGACAAGATAAAATAGCTGAACAGAAGATTTTAAAGAGCAGCTCAAACAGACAAAATCAATTATTATAATGAAATATGCAAAGACTTGGAGTTAGAAAACCAAAAGGGAAAAAGACACTTAGCATTTCTTAAGCTGAAATAACTGAGTAAAAATTTTCAACCTTGAGTTGCAATAGTGAAAGATTTTCTGGGAAAAATACTGAATGATGCTGGAAACATCAAAAGAAGATGGAAGGAATACACAAAGTCACTGTACCTAAAAGAATTGGTCAATGTTCATCCATTTCAGGAGATGGCAGAGCATCAAGAACCAATGGTATTGAAGGAAGAAGTGGAAGCTGTATTGAAGGAAGTGGCAAGGAACAAGGCTCCAGGAATTGGTGGAATACCCACTGAGATGTTTTAACAAATGGATGTCATGCTGGAGGCACTCACTCGGCTATGCCAAGAGATTTGGAAGAGAGCTACCTGGCCAAGTGACTGCTAAGGTTCCATATTTGTACCCATCCCAAAGACAGGTGACCCCACAGAATGTGGAAATTATCAAACAATATAATTAACATCACATGCAAATAAAATCTTACTGAAGATAATTTAAAAAATGTTCCAGCAGTGTATTGACAGAGAGCTTCCAGAAATGCAAGCTGGATTTAGAAGAGGGCATGGAATGAGAGATATCATTAATGATGTCAGATGGATATTCTGAAATCAAAGAATAGCAGAAAGATATTTATTTGTGTTTTATTGACTATGCAAAAGGATTTGATTGTGTGGATCATAACAAATTATGGATAACATTGAGAAGAATGGGAATTCCCAAATACTTGATTGTACTTATGAGGAACCTGTGCATAGATAAAGAAGCTGTAGTTTGAAAAGAACAAGAGGATACTGCATGGTTCAAAATCAAGAAGGGAATGCATCAAGGTTTTATCCTTTCTCCATACTTATTCAATTTGTACGCTGAGCAAATAATTCAAGAAGCTAGATTATATGAAGAACATGGTATCAAGATTGGTAGAAGATGATTCATTAACAACCTGCAATACACAGATGACACAACTTTGTTGCTGAAAGTGAGGATTACTTGGAGCACTTACTGATGAAGATTAAAGACTACAGTCTGCAATATGGATTACACCTCAATATTAAGAAAACAAAAATCTTCACAACTAGTCCAATAAAGAGCTTCTTGGTGATGGAGAGAAGATTGGAGTTTTCAGGGACTTCATATTATGTGGTTCTGCAGTCAACACCAATGGAAGCAGCAGTCAAGGCATCAAACAATGTATTACATTGGTCAAATCTGCTGTAAAGGACCTCTTTTAAGTAATGAAGAGCAGAGATTTTTCCTTGAAGGTGAAGGTGCGCCTAACCCAACCCACGGTACTTTCAATCAGCTCTTATGTGTATGAAAGCTGGACAATGAATAAGACCAAAGAAGAGTTGATGATTTTGAGTTGTGGAATTGGAGAAAAATGCTAAGAGTTCTATGGTCTGCTAACAGGACTAACAAATCTGCCCTGGAAAAGTGCAGCCAGAATGTTCCTTGGAAGTGAGAATGGCCAGACTTGGTCTCACCCTCTTCGATTCTGTTGTCAGAAGGAACCATTCCTTGGAGAAGGATATCATGCTTGGTAAAGTGGAGGGTCAATGAAAAAGGGAAGGCCCTCAATGAGATGCATTGACAAAATGGCTGCAATGATGGGTTCAGGTATAATAGGGAGTGTGAGGCTGCAAAAGGACCATTAAGTGCTTTGTTCTGCTGTGCTTAGGGTTGCTATGAGGAAGAGACGACTCAACAGCACCTAAAAACAACAATATTCAGTTTGTGTGGTCACCCAAAATTTGAGAAGCTGGACTATATGAGGAAGAATGCAGCATTAGAATTGGATGAAGACACCTTAACAACTAGAGTTATGCAGATGACATCAAATCTGTTCTGACGACTGGGCACATGATTTTCATGGTCATTGTCAATATAATTAGAACCTTGCTTTCTGAAAGTGAAGACACTTGAAGAACTACAGGTCTCAGTATGGATTAAAATGCCACATAACAAAGACAAAAATCTTCACAACTAGATCAATTAACAGCATAAAGATAAATGGAGAAAATATTGAAGACGTCAAGGACTTTATTTGACTCTGATCCACAATCAACACCCATGGAAACATCAGTCAAGATATCAAATGACATATTGCATTTGCAATATTTTTGCATCTGCAAAAAAAAAAAAAATCTCTTTAACATGTATAAAAGCAAAGATGTCACTTTGAAGAGTAAGGTGTGCCTGACCCATGCCATGGTATTCTCAAAAGCCTCATATACATGTGAGAGTAGGACAGTGAATAAGGAAGACTGCAGAACCATTGATGTGTCTGAGGTGTGGTGTTGCTGAAGAATATTGAATGTCCTATGGACAGCTAGAACCAACAACAGGAGCAAGTAGAGATGAAATGCTCCTTAGAAGTGAGAAGGGCTAGAATTTATCTTTCATACTTTGATCATGTTATTAGAAAGCACTAGTCCCTGGATAAGGATGTTATGTTGGGTAATGTAGAGGGTCAGCAAAATATGAGAAGATCCTCAACAAGCTGGGTTGACTCAGTCCTACAAGGATGGCCTCTAGCATGCCAACAATTGTGTGGATGGCTGAGGACCAGTCAGGGTTTCATTCTGTTGCACGTAGAGTTACTATGTATCAAAACCAACTGGAAGGCATCTAAGAGCAACAACAGTGGTCATCCTGAAATCATTCATTTTACTGTAATGTAAAAAACAAAAACAAACAAACAAACAAACAAAAAAAAAAAACCTTACTGCAACTGGCTTTGCCATCAGTAAAATATTTAAGACATTTTATTTCAGTGCAAGGATTTTCTATAGATCCAAAAAGAAAAGATACTATTTTACTTTTTCCTACTCCTATCATCAATTTGACTATTTACCAGAAGGCTGGCAGTTCAAATCCACCAGCCACTCCAAGGAAGAAAGACTGGGCAATCTACCTCCATAAAGATGGACCACCTAGGAAATCCAAAGGGAGTCATTATGAGTTGGAATTGACTGGAGGCAGTGACTCTTATTTATTTATTTATTTATTTTCTTTTGGTATCATCAAGAAGTATTTAAGAGGATTTGGGGGACTTTGCAACTACTGTCACACCTGGATCCAAAACTTCTCTCTGATAGCCCTACTCTTATATAAATTTTTAAAGGGGCCTGCACCAGACCCATTTCAATTGTTCGAGGATGGCTGAATCATCCAACACTACAAATAGTTCACCATTTGTGGTTCCAGTAATTAATTATAGTTTGTTACTGAAGCCATTTTTAATTACTCCATTACCATCAAATTGGGTCCATGTGCCAGATTATGGCATCCCCCAGGAATGTGTACCTATGCTAAATAGTCTCAATGATGTTTGTCATTGAAGAGCAGTTAAAAAGCTCCACAATCTCTGTTGTAAACTTTAATCTCCTTACAGATATTTTCACTCCAGATACTAGATGAAGATAGCTTTCTAGTCCAACATTCTATATTCCCCAGAAACTTTGGGCCTTTGGCAGTGAACTTCATGGTAGTAACTCTCCCCTTTGCACTAAGCTAAGAAGCCTGACAGAGTTTGAACAAATATCTATTTGTAACCCTTCTCATGCTGAAGAATGATTCAAGAGAATTAATTATATTCTTCATTTGCCAAATAACACTACTGGAAATAATATGATCAGTGCCTCTTCTGGGTATGAATAACTACATGGAGGTGACCACACCTCCACATAGATGCTACCTTGCTTAAACAGCTGGAGAAGGGCTGGAAAATACATGTTAGACATGTAAGGGCACTCCTAAATGATCACTCTTACAGTGAAAGTCTTCATTGAAATAATGACCTTAAATTGTTAGAAAGAAGAACAATCTAGAGATGACCACGGCTGTTTAAGCCCTAAAGCTTTGGAAGAAAATCCTGACGTAAACAATTCCCTTCTAAAAGCCTTCTTTCCATGGTGTGGAACACTGATTAAAACCAGCCATTAGGAATGTATCGGCTTTTGAGGATTGGATGTTTCAGACATTGCCAAATCACTAGAAGCCCAGCAAAAAACTTGAAATTCTCTTGGAATTGCCCCAATGGCAGTGGGTTTAATTTTTGGTTTTCTGGGACAATAGATTTGGCATCTGTTCCTTCCCATAAGGAAGAGATTTTTGTTAAGGTACATGTGGACAACATAATTGCCCCAGATTTCATGTGGGCAAATCAGGTTGGTGTTTGTACTGTTGCCATCCATTCCTATTGTACTTGGATAAATGTCTCAAGTGAAAAAGAAAGGCATATGCAACAGTTCCACAAAAAGTCTACCTAGCTTCAATTCCTCACCAATCTAATTCTTCCTTTGACATTCCTAGTTGTTTGCTCAGAGGGATGTGTTCTTGGATCAAATCTGTTCTGATGACTGGGCACATGATTTTCATGGTCATTGTCAATATAATTAGAACAGTTAAATGTTGTATGAAGGTTACCACTAATGACTAGACCCAGAGAAGCAATCCAATGCCTATATGTAGCCTGATGTACATGGAAACTATCAGCATCCTCAATGAATTGGAAGAAAACTGAGGTTAGTTCTCTCATTTCAAATGGTAAATAGGAATGACATATATCTGGGGTCTTAAATATTTACTGGAGCTCTGGCAGTGTAATTCCTAAGGCATTTGACTGCTAACCAGAAGGCTGGTGGTTCAAACCCACCAGCCACTCCTCAGAAGGAAGGTCGGGCAATCTACTTCCTTAGTGAAACCCAAGGAGGGGTCACTATGAGTAGGGTCCGACTAGACAGCACATAACAACAGCAACAAATGTTTACTGGTTTAAACAGCCACTAAGGAGCCGCATAACTACTGATCATCAGAAGTGAAGTCCATGCAGGAAAAAACTAATCCTGAGGTTGATCAGAGGATGTTCAATGAAATCCTCAATCAAAAAGAGGGAATTGTAAGAGATAAATTTTTATTGAGCCTTTGAACAAAGTAAAAATAACTGAAGTAACCCAGACACCCGCTGAACACTGAAATATCAAATTGGACTATTAAAAATACCTGACTTTTGGGCTCCTTATCTGGTTAGCTACCTTGGGTAGTTAAATAAATGTTTTTTTCTCTGTGGTCTTGTCAGAATGTGGAAATAATATAATTAAGATGGGAGTCTTAGTGCCGACACTTACCACACATTCTGCTACCAGACATGCTCTAGAACTTTTATCTCAAGCAAGACATTTCTATGATCTAGTTTGGAAAATGTATGTTGTAAGTATCTTGTGACTATGATTGTAAATCTCTGTGTTTGTGTGAATCTCTGTGATTAACCTTTGTAACCAAGCTTCACTACCACCTATGCAGCCAGTTCTCCGATTCATTTATCTTTCCCCTCTAATGAACTCAATAGATGCTTCACCAATGAATGATTTTTGCTGTAGTTTCCCATTTTAGCCCTATATCAGTTCCCACTTGTGTTTGTTTCTATAGACTTGCTAGTTTTGTTTCGTGTGACCAAGTGACTCTGCATTCAAATGTACATTTTAATATGAAATAAATCCTCTGAATTTAAATTTTACAGTTTCATGAATTCTCATGATGATAATCTATTATCACATATTTTTCTGTGTGAATAAGTTCCTTTGACATATTCTGTATAATTATTTTTCAGGCAATAAATTCCCATAGTTTTTCTTTACCTTGAAAAAAAAATTATTCTTCATTTTTAAAGGATATATTTTTTGTATTGGATTCTTTATGAATAAATTTATTGGAATTTTTATACGTATGTATATTTCTTTCAGCAATTTAGAGATATCACTCCATTGCTTTTTAGCATGCGTGATTTCCAAAGAGATGTTGCTATAATTTTAATTTTTGTTCCTCTGCATAAAATATAGGCACTCTGATAGCACAGTGCCTAAGGCACTTGACTGCTAACTAGAAGGCTGGCAGTTCAAACCCGCCAGTCACTCCTCAGAAGGAAGGTTGGGCAATCCACTTCCGTAGTGAAATTGCCTCGGAAACCCAAGGAGCGGTCGCTATGAGTCGGGGCTGACTCGACAGCATATAACAACAACGACAGCATGAAATATATCTTTTTTTTTTTTTTTTTTTCTATTTGCCTTTAATGTTTTTTCTCCATTTTTCATTTTTATCAGTATGAATAAGAATGCTTATGTTTTTTTATTATTTTGTTTTACTTGGTGCTTTTTGAGATTCTTGGATTTGTGATTTTAAAGTTTATATTAGAACTCACTGCTATTAAGTTGGATCCCATTCATAGTGACCCATCCTTGGGTTTCCCATGTGGTTTCACTATGGAAGTAGACTGCCCAAATTCTCAGCTGTTTTTTT
>NW_006922494.1:225187-225906 GCF_000298275.1 Orycteropus afer afer | reverse complement strand
TGTTCTGTTTTTCTGATTAAGGCTTACTCCTAAGTGTGTGGTACACCCTTGTCTGTATTAGTATCTTTCCAATGTTCCCACCCTTCCCATGATGTAATTCACAGTCTAGAGCATATGCCTACTCTAGGAGCCCCGAAAGGTTTAGTATTCTACTACTAACCAAAATGTGGGCTGTTTGAACCCACCCAGAGATGCCTTGGACAAAAAGCTTAATGATCTGCTTCCCACAAGTCACAACCTTGAAAGACCTATGGACAATTATCTGCATACAGGGGTTGCTATGAAAAGAAATAAACTTGACATCACCTGATTTAGTTTGTTTGGTTTGCCCCAAGAACTGGAGTGTTTCTTGTTGACTTCCCTTAGGTAAAATTGGTTTTATCATTGCTCTAAGCACTATGATGTTGTTACCTTTTCTCCAATAGTTTAAGACTTTAACCTTAGTTTTCAGAAATTGTTTAGTGAATTCTGCAGAGAATTGATACAAGTAGCAATGATCCTGCCACTCAGAGGATGATAAAATGGCTTTTTATCATTTTTAGGGGTATAGATCATAGGAATCATCATTTCCTAATCCAACTATGAGTTGGAATTGACTCAGCAACAAGGGGTTTTTGGAATGTGATTTATTTGTCATTATTTATAATCAGCATTTATGTTGAAGGAAAAACTTTATATGTAAGTTTGATATACATTACACCTAACATTTTTTTTCAAAC
>NW_006922494.1:222424-224052 GCF_000298275.1 Orycteropus afer afer | reverse complement strand
TCTTTACATATGTATATATATAAATTCAAGGTTACTGTCACCTTTATGGTTCAGTAAATGCGTGCTGCCTTATTGGGAATTTCAATAAGAACATCCGTGGAACATCTAGACTCACTTGAAACCATAGTTGCATTCATCTCAGAGTAATAGCCAATCCATCATAGAGGCTTGTCCTTTCTGACCTAAAATATATCTTGCCTAGGGAATTCCAGATTGGCCTGGTAGTTTGTCTGAGTCACTTGTCACTTGAAAGCAAAGGTATGAAGACTATTAAAGCTATTCTCACATCAGGATTTACATGACATAAATTAATCTGTACCTAATTTTTATGACCTGTTTTATATTGTATTTTAGAGATGAATATTGTGACAGGGAATATAAATATAATGGAAAAAGAATGTAAAATAAACTCTACATGACTAAGTTGAATACAAACTATATTTTAGTTACTTATTAGTTACCAGATTAGTGAATTTAAATGAAGTATTATTTTCTTCAAATGGACTGATGTGTGAATAACCAGCTTTAGAATAAAATATGGACAATTAAGAAATAAATGGAAAACTACTATAAGATAAAACAGAGCCTAAGTATCTAAGTGCTAATGTGCCTTGGTGTGATTACACTCATTGAAGAACTTTCTTCATTGCTTGAATTACCATACAGAATGCCATTACAACCAAACAGCACTAAATGATAAAAACTTTTGATCTTCTTTTTGGCAAATATAATTTAATCCGAATGATTCAGTAATGACCAAACAAAATAAAAACACAAAATTAAAAATAATAGTAGTTGTTATGGATTTAATTTTGTCCCCCCAAAACATGTGTCAACATGGCTAAGCCACGATTCTCAGTATTATGCAATTATCTTCCATTATATGATTTGATGTAATTATCCTATGTGTCATAGATCCTAACTTCTAAGATGCTAAAGAAGGAGTTCTCTTGGTGCAGTGCCTAAGGCATTTGACTGCTAACGAGAAGGTTGGCAGTCCAAGCCCACCAACTGCCCTATGGATGGGGGTTGCTATGGGTCAGCATCAACTCCGTGGTAGTGGGTTGTGTGTGTGTGTGTGTGTGTGTGATGCTAATGAGGCAGGATTCAATCTACAGGATTAGGTTTTACCTGGAATCAATCTCTTTTGAGATATGAAAGAGATTAAATAAGTGAGAGCAGAGTTCAGAGAGATTTTTTTCCACCAAGAAACAACAACAGGGAGCAGACAGTGTCTTTGAACCTGGGGTCCCTTCACTGGGAACCTCCTACACCCAGGGGAAGATTGACGCCAAGGCACGTAGAGATCTCCAAGAGGTATGGGGCCCACAGATGCTGAAAGGAGACAAGGGTCTCTCTCTAGAAGTGACAGAGAAAAGAAAGCCTCCTTCTAGAACCCGTGCTCTGAATTTGGACACCAAATGTCTTAAACTGTGACACTAAATTCCTATTTTTAAAGCCAGCTATCAATAGTATTTCTATTATAGCAGCACTAAAGCTAAGACAATGGTTTAGGGCTTAAATTAATATCTATGGTGGTTCCATACATTATGTTGTGATTAAAACTATCATAATATCACTTCACTTTTGCCATGAGAATTGGAGTTAATTTACATTATTCAAAAAAA
>NW_006922494.1:215666-222294 GCF_000298275.1 Orycteropus afer afer | reverse complement strand
CCATCGAGTTGACCCGACTCATAGAGACCCCATGTACAACAGAAGGACACACAGCCTGGTCTTGTGTCATCCTCACAATCCTTGCTATGTTTCAGCCATTTTTATAGCCACTGTGTCAATCCATCTCATTGAGGGTCTTCACCTTTTCACTGACCCTCCACTCTACTAAGCATGATCTCCTTCTGTAGGGAATGGTCACTTCTGACATGACTAATGTAAGTGAAATGAAGCCTGGCCATTCTTGCTTACAAGAAGCATTCCAGCTGCACTTCATCCAGGACAGGTTCATTCATTCTGGCAGTCCATGGTTCTTCACCAGCACCGTAACGAAAACCATCAACTTTCCTTTGGTCTTCTTTATTCATTGTCTAGCATTTGCATGCATATGAGGCTATTGAAAATACAATGGATTGGGTTATACACACCTTAGTCTCCAAAGTGACACATTTTCTCTTCAACACTAAAGCAGTCTTTTGCAGCATATTTGCGAAGTGCAATAAGATGTCTGATTTCTTGACTGCTCCTTCCATGGGTGTTGATCGTGGATCTAAGAACATGAAATCTTTGACAAATTCCATCATCTTTTCATTTATTGTGATGCTGCTTATTGGTCTAGTTATGAGGATTTTTGTTTTCTTTATGTTGAGGTGTAATCTATACTGCAGACTGTAGTCTTTTTCAATAAGTGCTTCAAGTGATCTTCACTTTCAGCAAGGAAGGCTGTGCCATCTGAATATCACATATTGTTAATGGTCCTTCCTCCAGTCCTTATGCTGCATTCATCTTCATATAATCCATCTTCTTTAATTAGTTGCTCAATATATATATGATGAAAAGATACAACCCTAACACACACCCTTCCTCATTTTAAACCATGCAGTATATCCTTGCTGCTTTGGAATGACAGCCTCCCAGACTATGCACAGGTTCCTCCTGAGCACAATTAAATGTTTGTGAATTCCCACTCTTTGCAATCTTATCCATAATTTCTTATGATTCACACAGTTGAATGATTTTGCACAGTCAATAAAACAAAAATAAACATCTTTGTTGTATTATTAGCTTTTAGCCAAGATACATCTGACATCAGCAATGATATCTCTCATTCCACATCTTCTTCTGAATCCAACTTGCATTTCTGGAAGTTTCCTGTCAAGATATTGCTTTGGTCATTTTTGAATTATCTTCAGCAAAATTTTACTTTGTGTGATATTAAAGATACTGTTCGATAATTTCCACATTCTGTTGGATTACCTGTCTTTGGAATGGATCCAAATATGAATCTCTTCTAGTCCGTTGGCCAGGTAGCTGTCTTCCAAATTACTTGGCAAAGACAAGTAAGTACATCCAGCGCAGTATCCACTTGTTGAAACATCTCAATCAGTTCCTGGAGCCTTGTTCTTTGCCAATTCCTTCTATGTAACTTGGACCTCTTCTCTCAATACCATTGGATTGGTTCTTGGTCACATGCCACCTCCTGAAAGAAATGAACATTGACTAATTGTTTTCTGTATGGTGACTGTGCATTCCTTTCAGCTTCTTTTGATGCTTCTTGTATCATTTAATATTTTGCCCACAGAATCTTTCAATATTGCAACTCAGGGCTGGAATTTTTTTTTCAGTTCTTCCATTTTGAGAATGATTGTGCATGCTCTTCCCTTTTGGTTTTCCAGCTCCAGGTCTTCACACATTTCATTATAATAATTGATTTTGTCTGCTCTAGATGCTTTTTAGCTGGACAATGAATAAGGAAGACCGAAGAAGAGTTGACATTTTTGAGCTGTGGTGTTAGAGAAGAAGGTTAAGAATACCATGGACTGCTAAAAGGACTAACATATCTCTCCTAGAAGAAGTGCAGACAGAATGCTCCTTGTAAGAGAGAATGTCCAGATTTCATCTCACCTACTTTGGTCATGTTGTCAGAAGGAACCATTCCCTGGAAAAGATATCATGCTTAGTAAAGTGGAGGGTCAACAAAAAGGGAGAAGGACCTCAATGAGATGGATTGACACAGTGGGTGCAATGATGGACTCAGGTATAGCAAGGATTGTGAGACTGGCACAGGACTGGGCAATGTTTTGTTCTGCTGTGCATAGGGCCACTATGAGTCAGAGATGACTCGATGGCACCTAACAACAGCAATGCCTGCTCTTTGAAATCTTCAGCACTTTTATCTTGTCATTTCTTCCTTTTACTTTAGCCACTCTCTGTTCAAAAGCAAGTTTCAGAGTCTCTTTTGACATCCATTTTAGTCTTTAATTCCTTTCTTGTCTTTTCAATGTTCTTTTTGTTTCATCATGTATGATTTTTCTTGATGTCATCCCTCAACTTGTCTGATTTTTGTTCATTGGTGTTTAATGTGTCAAATCTGTTCTTCAGATGGTTTATAAATTCAGGGGGATATAATGAAGCCCATATTTTTGGCTGTTGTAGACTTGTTTTAATTGTCTTCAGCTTCATCTTGATCTTGATGGTCTGTTCCACAGTCAGGTCCTGGTTTTGTTTTGCCTGAAGATTTTGAGCTTCTCCATCTCCTCTTTCCATAGATGTAATCAATCTGGTTCCCATGTATTCCATCTTGCAAGGTGCAGGTATACAGCCGACATTTATGTTGTTGAATAAAGATATTTGCAATGAATAAATCATTGTTGTCATTGGTGTTATTTGCCTTTGAGTTGGACCCAACTCATAGTGACCCCTCCTTGGGTTTTCAAGGTGGTATCACTACCGAAGTAGATGGTCAACCTTCCCTCTGAGGAGTGGCTGGGGAGTTTGAAACTACCAGCCTTCTGGTTAGCAGTCAAGTGAATAAATCATTAGTCTTGCAAAATTCTACCCTGTGGTCTCAGGCATCATTTTTATCACCAAGTCAATATTTTCCAACTACTAGTGATTCTTCTTTGTTTCCAGCTTTCACATTCCAATTATCAGTATTAATCCATACATCTGGGTGGCATGTTGGTCAATTTCAGACTGCAGAAGTTAGTAAAAATCTTAAATTTCTTCACCTTTGGCTTTAGTGATTGGTTCATAATTTGAATAACAGTAGTATTAACTGGTTTTCCTTGCAGGCATATGGATATTTTCCTATAGCTGACAGCATTGTACTTCAGGATAGATCTTGAAACATTCTTTTTGATGATGAATGTGATGTCATTCCTCTTCAATTTGTCATTGCCAGTACAGTAGAACATATGATTGTCTGATTCAAAATGACCAATACAAGTACATTTCAGCTCACTAATGCCTAGGATATCAATCTTTATGTGTTCCATTTCATTTTTGAGAACTTCCAATTATCCTAGATTCCATATTTTCCTATATTCCAAGTTCTTATTATTAATGGATGTTCTCAGATTTTTCTTCCCAGTTTGAGTCATGCCCCGTCAGCAAAGGGAGGTCCCAAAAGCTTTACTCCATCTACCTCATTAAGATTGACTCTACTTTGAAGAGGTCCCTCTTTCTCATTAGTATTTGAGTACCTTTCAACCTGAGAGGCTCATATTCCAGCACTATAGCAGACAATGTTTCAAGGCTATTCATCAATTTTCTAGTTATATATCAGGTACTGTTTTACTGCTATTCATAAGGTTTCCACTAGCCAATTCTTTGAGAAGTGGATGGCCTCTTCTTTCTTCTGAGTCAGTCTTAGTCTGGAAGCTCCTCTGAGACCTGACCACCATAGTTGACCCTGCTGTTATTTGAAATATGGTGGCATAGCTTCAAGTCTCCCAGAAGGATTCAAGCAACCACAAATACAGCAAACTGACAGACAATTGGTATGATATTGTGGGCAGGGATGAATTAAATTGATTTAATCAAATAAAGTTTCATAAGGAATGCCAAGCTGACTTATAATCAAAAAAGTAGTTTATATATGCCACTCAATATTTATTACCTTAGTCAAAACAATTTCCTGAGTTCTAAAACTAGGAAAGGAACTAGTTACTGTTAATGTTTTATAAGAGTTTGCTTTTCCAGTCCCCGTATGCAGTTCATTAGATGAAGTCTCTTTTTTCACTCTTTGCAGGTAAGAAATTTGAAGTGCATAGAGATTTAGTAATTTACTTTGCTGACATTTTTTGGAAGCCAGACCTTTAGTTCTTCATTAATCAAAATGATTAGCAGCAATTGTCAATAAAATATGTGGCATGTTGCTGTCTTAGGTTTATTGGATATCCAAAAGTCCTTTAGCAGGACATTTGGTGACTTATAGGAGATGCTTTGTAGAGACTGAAGATCCTTATCAGATCATCTTAAAAGCTTATGCAGACTTTGTGCCCTAGGAACATGAGGGAACAATGTTTCTTCCTCTAATACAAGAACCATCTAGGATATCCTGTTTTAGGGACATGAGAAGAAGAGAGTTGACTCATCATAGCACAGAGTGACAAAACAAGCACCCTCTAACATACGTGTTAGGGATTGAGTAGGAGAAGTGCAAAATACAATAATAAAATTTCTGCATAACTATTAAGGATCAATTATAAATGCTGAAATATGTAAAATATCATCTGAACAAATAAAAAATTTTCTTGACTTATTCATGTGGAAGAGACTATCCTGAGAAAGAATGCAAACTAAACACAGTTAGAATACATTTAATGTATCCACAAACATTGGTCTGATTGTACTTTAGAGACCAAAGTAAGTAGATTTAGTGTACATGACACTTCTTAAGAGTTAGGAGGGTTGTGATGTTTTGGACTTCACAAAACACAAAAAGCCATCAGTCCTAAAACTGGGGTTAAGGAGATTTTACAATTTTATTAGCTTTTTATGAATTTGATTCAAATAAATTTTAGTCAAAATTTGTGAATCAAATGCTTTAATTTTATTAACTTCAGAATGTGATTTCATTACAAATGTCATTGTGGTTACAGCACTTATGCTAATATTTATACCTAATAAATTCATTTCAATATCATATTAATGGAGTCAAATGGATGGAATATATTTTATATCTCTGAGACTTTTAAGTTTTGATTTCCTAAGTCAAAGAGGTTAAAAAGAACTATGTAAATTCCATCCAGTGGAGTATTATATATTCTCTCTTTATTCCCAAGGGTCACACTCCCGACATAGTACTGGATTTATGTTAAAATATTGTTCTGAGAAGAGTGTTGACATAAGATAATATGATTTATGCTTCTCATCCATCATAATGATGGATTTTAGACAGATGTCACTGTTTGTCAAACACAGTACAAAATAAGTCAAATTCCATAATATCATAAAGACTGTTTGCCTTTGTCACCATCCCATCCATCTTTCATTCCTATGAAAATTTTAGTATTAGAAATAATGACTGATTCAATAGGAAATTTCAAAATGTGTTTTTGTTAAACAATTTTCCCATGAAGACACTTAACATTTGTCACTCAAAGGTGTCATTCCAAGAAAATGGTGTTTTAATTTTACTCAAATAAATATATAAAATGTATTACATATGAACAGAGCAAACATGTATTGGTGATTTTATTTTAAGCGAATGAACCAAAATAAATACTCAGAAAATAATGTCAGTAGG
Organism: Orycteropus afer afer; assembly: GCF_000298275.1. NCBI lineage: Eukaryota > Metazoa > Chordata > Mammalia > Tubulidentata > Orycteropodidae > Orycteropus > Orycteropus afer. The sequence continues at coordinate 216,764 of NW_006922494.1, read as the reverse complement.
GTCAAATTTTCTTGGCACACAATAAATACTGCTAGAAAATAGTAAGCTTTCCAAGTTACTAAAATTCCTGTCAATATGCTCAGAGCAAATGTATATGGATTGAATCTCTCTTTGTGATATGTGTAAATGTGCTTTAATAAGTCACTAAGTGATACATATCAGATCTTTGAGGGAGAAATCTTGAAACCACCTTTTAAGAATATCAAATACTTGTTATTTACTGCTCAGCCTAACATCACAAAGGTCATCCATGGCAGAATTGGTATAATTCATTTTCCTTGTTCAAATCTACATAATTGTTCCCTAGTTTTGTCCATTTCTCTACAATTTCTTACATATTTTCACTAATGGTTTTTTACTAGATATTTAACATGGAGTGGTTTCTAGTAATACTGTGGTTAAGAGCTCTGCTGGTAACTGAAAGAGCACCAGTTCTAATCCACTAGCCAGGAGAAAGATCTGCTTGCATAAAGATTTCAGTCTTGGAAACCCTATGGAGCAGTTCTGTTGTGTCCTATTTATTTGTTAGAATGGACTCAACAGTATGCTTTGGAGTTTTGGAGATTTATTGTTCCAAGCATGTGTTCAGAAGTTTATCAAGTAAAACTTATGCTTACACAGTTCTTTTCTATCATCTAGGAGAGCTAGCAGTCTTGGACACTGATTAATTACTACTTTCATGCAATGCTTAGCATAAACTTTAGTTTATTGAGCTCTGCTGGCATAGTGCCTGAGGCATTTGACTGCTCACTGAAGGCTGTTGGTTCAAACCCACCAGCCATTCCTTGGAAGGAAGATTGAGTAATCTACTTCTGTAGTGATACCGCCTTGGAAACCCAAGGTAGGGTCGTTATGAGTCGGATCTGACTTGATGTCAGTGAGGTTTTTTTTTTTTTTTTAATTTATTTTTTAGCATGGATAGTACAAAAAAAGTTTAAGACTTAGACCCAGCACTCAAGGAGCTTAAATTTTAGTTGAAGAAACATGTGAAAAATGTGCTATTATTACACCTTTAAATAACAATTCAAGCTACTATGTGATTAGATAATTGATATATATATATAATCAGGACTTTAAAGCATTATTTCCAAGTGTGTT
>NW_006922494.1:214156-215441 GCF_000298275.1 Orycteropus afer afer | reverse complement strand
GAGATCTTTTCTAAGTATGTTTGAAGTGTGACCCAGTAATCTTCATTTCAAATGAATAATCTAGCTGCTTTTGATACAAAAGTATCAGGGATAAGAGTTTGAAAAACAATGGAACTAAAATATATATATATTAAAAAGTGTTTGATAGGACATGATTAAACTGGAAAGAAGAGAAGGCCATAATTTGAACATAGAGATATAATTACCTTAATTAACAGGAACATATTATATGTTCCTATAATCCCTGGGTGGCACAAATGGTTAAACAATGGGCTACTAACTGGACAGTTGATGGTTCAAACTCACCCAGAGGTGCTTAGTGATCTGCTTCTGAAAGGCCACAGCCTTGAAAACCCTGTGAAGCACTTCTACTCTGCACATGTGACATCACCATGAGTCTGAATCAATTCAGTGGCAATACCAACAACACTACTTGCCCTTGTGTGATGCAAACAATTAACACCCTGGCAAGGTTGGTGATTTGAACTCATCCATCGGAACCTCAGCCTACTTCTGAAAGGTCACAGCCATGAAAACCCTGTGGAGGTCAGCTCTACTCTGAAATACACCAGATGTCACCATAGATCAGAACTGACTTGACGGTAAATGAGAGACCCCGCCTCGGAAACCCAAGGAGGGGTCGCTATGAGTCACAATTGACTTGATGGCAGTGATTTTGGTTTGGTTTTAGTTTATATGGATAAAAGAAAATACTGGTAAAAGAAGAGTATAACAAAAGTCACACAGTGACTTTTCATGGGTATAGAACGTAGATCAGGACATGGTGAAGAGCTCATGAGAAAGGGTGAGAGTACCTCCTTATTTCTGGAAGGTCTAGATTCTCCCACAGAATTTATGATTGAGATTGTAGCATTTATATTGTTTTATGTATTATGGGATTTTTTGTTTCTGTTTTTGTTTTTCCATTTTTCACTCTCCTTCACCTCCTCTGTAGATGATACTAAAAATCCTTGCAAAGAAAATACAATACAATTAAAAAAGAAAAGAAAAATATGCACTTTAAATACCTTGCCATTCAAATCCAATCACATAAAGGAATGTAAAACACCTAAGCATATTTAATCTCTTTGCTCAAAAACTGAAATAAATAAGACTACACATCTACTGCTTACTTATTGACTATATTGTTATATGACATTTCATATTTATGACAATAAACTTACTGCTGTGGTGTCATTTCTGACTCATGGCAACCCTTCCTTGGGTTTCTGAGGCAGAACCTCTATGAAGTAGATTGTCTAACCTTCCTTCTAAGAAGTGGTTG
>NW_006922494.1:212296-213636 GCF_000298275.1 Orycteropus afer afer | reverse complement strand
GTGTTCTGAAGGTGGGTCACCCTCTGAGCCAGGGAGAAAGCAGGAACCTGGGGTTTGGTCCCAGATCTCAGCCCCATGGAGTGGGAGAGACAGGCCAGACCATGTTTAGAAGGAGCCCTGAAGTAGGGCATTTGAGGGCTCAAGTTTCCTGGGACTCCACATCAGCTGACTGTCTTCTATGCAGTCCCTTATGGTTTATTGATGCCCACTCCTGGGTGGACTCAGGAAAGGGCAGGGTAGGCAACCTGTGCAGTTTGAGCTGCCAGAAGCAGCTACAGTTTAAACTCAAGGGCAGAGATCAAGCCCGGCCATCACAGCCTCAGAGAAAGCTCTGTATTTTCAATTTTCATGGGGATGTTGGGGGTGTAGCAACACCTAGGCAGAGCCAGAGGATGATGGTTGGACAAGGGGCTAGTGGAGGGACCCAGTGGACAGCATGCATCCCTCTGCAGTGCACAGGCCCTCCTTTCCTTGAACACAGAGCCCCAGAGTCCTGACAAAGTGACCAAGGAAATTTTGGGATCATTGAGGGAATGAGCCAGGGTCTTCCATCTTGAAATTACAGTGAAGGCAGGAGAGAGGAAGAGGACCCCAGGGATGTGGAGGAGGGTGGCACTTGGACCACACTGGCTCTGGAGCACTGGATTGCCCTCCCCTGTAGGTCACAGTGGGAGATGAGCTCCCCTGGGAGGAGAAGGTAGTGTCAGGAGATTTCAGCAAGAACCTTGCAGGACATTCACAAGTGAGGAAAGTGATAGGATCACACTCAATGTTGAGTTTTGGATAAAGACCTGGTCTTTGGAACCTAACCATGATGATCAATGAGGAGTGGGTATGCTTTAAATTGAATGGACTCTGGTAACACAGTAATTAAAGCACTCAACTGCTAACCAAAATGTTGGTAGTAAAACATAACAGATGCTTTGTGAGAGAAAGATGTAGCAGTCTGTTTCTGTAAAGATTTACAGTCTTGAAACCTGATAGGGCCATTTCACTTTATCCTATAGGGTTGCTGTGATTTGGAATTGACTGGTGCAAAAAGGACAAGGAGGCCACATATTTTGACCTCCTAGAACCCCAAAAGAGGAAGGCAGAATCACCATCAATAGCCCAAGGCCTATTACTGCAAGGCCGGACATGCTGCCTCCCTCCAGCCTTTTCTCCAACGTTCCTCCCAAAGCACCCACCACCTCTCTCCTGGGTTCAATAATTCACTGCAGTGGCCACACAGAGCTCACAGATTATGGGGTTTATTAGGGAAACACCACAGGCTACAATTCTAGTTCAGGAAAAATGCTCAGCCTCTCTCCCAGCCCACCATCTTTCAGCCAACAGTCTCT
>NW_006922494.1:211066-211621 GCF_000298275.1 Orycteropus afer afer | reverse complement strand
AAAAAGAAAATCTCTACTGTCCAGTAGGATCCAACTAACTGTGACCCCTCATTGGGTTTCTGAGGCAGTATCACTATGGAAGTAGATTGCCCAACATTCCTTCTGAGGAGTGGCTGGTGGTTTGAACTGCCAGCCTTCTGGTTAGTAGTCAAATGCCTCAGGCACTACACCACCAGAGATTTCAATCAGTTATTTCTTCTTTATGCACAGAAAGAAGAATTATCAAACATCTGTTATAAGAATGAAAGTTTTTTAGCCAAGACTAAATGTTAACTAAATATCTAGAAGCACTATCTATTCAATGACTATCAAAAACTGGAAAAGTAGGACATTATAAATATAGAATATGAATATATATAATTTGAGTTGTGGAGTTGGCAAGAATACTGAAAGTACCATGGACTGTCAGAAAAACTAACAAATCTGTTCTGGAAGAACTACAGCTGGAATGCTCCTTGGAATTGAGATTGGCCAGACTTTGTCTTACCTACTTTGGTCATGTTGTCAGAAGGGACCATTCCTTGGAGAAGGATATCATGCTTGGTAAAGTGGAAG
>NW_006922494.1:207940-209376 GCF_000298275.1 Orycteropus afer afer | reverse complement strand
AAAAAATTCAAATCAGCTACTTTTCCCATTTGGACCCAAAGTTTCTTGTTTTGATTTTTTGGCATGATTTGCCATTGAGGACATTTCTTGAAGGATCCTTTGGCCTCTAAAAGAAGACAAATTCTTGCTGAAAGCACTCTGACTTTAATTATATTCCTGACTGGAGATCTAAGCTGGAGACTGCTTTTGATAGGAATGTATTACACTGTATTAAAAAAGCTGCAATAAATTAAGAATATCTTATATTATCCTAGAATTTTTGCATTTTCCTAAGTTAATACAACTTTTTACAATACATGGGATACTCCAAATTTAAAACATGAAAATTTTGTTCATTTTAAAATATGTAAGGCTATCTTTGATTGAAATGAGAGATTTAATTGCATTTCAGCTAAAATAAGTCTTTTATATCTTTTTTTTTTACATTACTAGTTACAACTTAAATAAGCAATTAAAAAGAAAAAAAAAAAAGGAGAGTAGCTAAAGCTCCATTTAAACTGGACAAATAATTATCTCCTCTCCGTGAATAGTGTCAAATCTGCATATTTCATGACATACCATTATTTCTGTTTTCCGTTCCACTTAACTCCATTCACTGAGTTGAAGTGTATTTTTAGCTCTTCATGTCGGTATATGCGTTATTGTGGTTCATTATTTAAGTCTCTTAGGAAACATTCACCAAGTGAGTGAAAGTAGAGGGCAGAAATATAGACTAGAAGAAGAGGAACATTTTGATGCAGTGTAATGTAGGTACAAGAGGGTAAATGCATAGACTATTAAGAAGAGATACAGAATATGGTGAAGGCATGCCTTGTTCTCACAGGATTGGCTGACCATGTTATGAAACGCCCTGACCTGGTTTCATTCTAAATTGGGAGCAAAGGTACTTCTCATCTTCAGCTGATGACACAGGGGGTAAAACAAGCTATTCTTCCTCCTTCTTTTCTATATTCTCTATTTTCTATATTAACTTTCATTATGCTCTACTTGTCAGTTCGATGCAATGTATTAGTCACTTTATCAACTTGTAATCATATAGGGAAAGATCCCCAGTGAGTTTAGGGCAGTATTTGCACTGAAGGCCTAGAGACTGAAGAAATGACCAGGAGCCATACTCTGTGACATGGGCTTATTGAGACTTACATGGAGCCCAGCACAGCAGGTTGGATAAACAGGAAAAGAGAGAACCACACTGCTGTAAAGTACAGGTGAGTTATATACTGGAGTATATAAAAGAGGCTCATTGCCAAAGCTCACATGACCCTCAACTCCCATCCCTTCAGGCCCTCGTTCCAGGCAGCAGAGCTCTGGGTCCAGCCATCCTTGTAGTTATTTTGGGATTCTATCAAGGCTTGGCTTACAGCCTGGCACTTCCACAAGAAAAATGGTCAAAACAAGACAGCCCCACAAGCCCCTGCAGTGGCTTGTGAAGACTG
>NW_006922494.1:206735-207375 GCF_000298275.1 Orycteropus afer afer | reverse complement strand
GTTTCCCTTTGTGGTGTGCTTAGACTGTGTTCCCATCAGAGGGGTGTGGTGGTTAAGTTTCTATGTCAGCTTGGTTGGGCCTCTTTGAGTGGCTGGGCAGCTGAATGTGGTTATTGAGTTTGAGATTGGTGAGATTGGTAATTAACTTAATTGTGAAATCTATAGGAGCAACTGAGTAGCTGCTTTGGGTATGTGGTCTGCTTCCTGTAAATAAGAAACAGCTTTGGGAATGGTCTTTGTCTTAGGGCACAATTGAACCCTGTATGTAGCTGTGTCTTTGTTCAGCAGCCTGTCATGCTCTACTGATCTTGGGACTTTTAATGGACTTGAATTAATGGCCTGCTGTGTTGTTTGGTAGCATTGGGACTGTGCCTTATTACTTTTCAACCGTGGTCTTGGCAGCCTCAGCACCCAGCATCTCAGTGAAGAAAAGCCTCTAGCTTCAGTGGGCCAGAAGCAGGAGGCAGAGCTTATGTCCAAGGTTGAGGGGCTTTCACCCAGCTCATAAAGGCTGGCAATCAGACTTAAAGCCTCCAAATTGAAAGAATAAACTCCTGTTTGTTAAGGTCATCCCATTTGTGGTTTATTTCTAGTGGGTTTGAACCACCAGCCTTCTGGTTAGCAGTCAAAAGTTTATTCT
>NW_006922494.1:205006-205600 GCF_000298275.1 Orycteropus afer afer | reverse complement strand
GATATGCAGATGACACAACTTTGTTAGGATAACTTGAAGCAATTACTGACAAAGATTAAAGACTACAGTGTGCAGTATGGATTACATTTCAATATAAAGAAAACAAAAATCCTCACAGCTGGTCCAAGAAACAGCTTCATGATGGATGGAGAAAATACTGAAGTTGTCAAGGACTTCCTGTTGGTTCTACAATCAACACCAATGGAAGCAGTAGTCAAGGCATCAGATGATGTATTGGATTGGGCAAATCTGCTGCAAAGACCTCTTTCAAATACTGAAGAGCAAAGACATCTCATTGAAGACAAAAGTGCGCCTAACCCAAGCCATGATACTTTAAATTGCTTCTTATTCACCTGAGAGATGAACAATGAATAAGGAAGACTGAAGAAAAGTTGATACTTTGAGTTGTGTTGGTGAATAATGCTGAGAGTACCATGGACTGCTAAAAGAAGTAACAAATCTATCCTGGAAGAAGTGCAGACAGAACGCTCCTTGGCAGTGAGAATGGCCAGACTTCATCTCACCTACTTTGTTCGTGTTGTCAGAAGGGACCATAATCTGGAGAAGGAAGTCATGCTTGGTAAAGTGGAGGGT
>NW_006922494.1:202281-203595 GCF_000298275.1 Orycteropus afer afer | reverse complement strand
GCATAGCTTTAGACATAATTTCTGTTGGAAATTTCCAACTATTTCCAAATGGAAATGACATGAATTCTCAAAATATGTGGTTAAGAATTAGAGACTACATATCATGATCACATACTTTTTTTCTTTTTTTAATTGTGGTTTAGATAAACCTTTATAGGGCAAATTAGTTTTCCATTCAAGGATTTAAGCACATTTTGTATTGTGACATCAGTTGTAATTCCCTCATTGTAACCACACTCTTCCCATTTCCTTCCTGAGTTCCTTATTTCCATTTGCCCTTCTTTCCTGTCCCTTTCTACCTTCAGAGCTTTGTTTTGGGACACATTTTGCTCTTTTCATTCTGTATAGTGGTTTGTCCTGAGGATTACCTTACTCATAGTTATTATTGTTCTCTTTATAGATCTGTCTCATCACCATTTTTGCAAAAATAATGCAATTGAAAACTCCCAGAAATCCACCCCTGCTTTTCAGTTGAGTTTCAATGTAGAAACTGAGATATAATAAGATTTTCCAGCATTTCTCCTGGGCTTCTTATTAATGCTAACATTTCCTTTCATGAGTTTCTAATTTACCAGCGAGGATTTATTGAAAGAAAGGTTGTATAAACATCCATCCAATCCCACTGCTATTGAGTCAGTTCTGACTTATAGTGATCCTATAGGACACAGTAGAATTGCCCTATAGGATTTCCAAGGCTGCAAATCTTTATGGAAGCAGACTGCCTCATCTTTCTCTCATGTAGCACCTGGTGGGTTTGAACTACTGACCTTTTTGTTAGCAGCCAAATGCTTTAACCACTGCACCACCAGAGCTCCTTTAAGCAATATATTACTCAACAAGTTAGAAGTAATATGAAATTATACATTGTTAACAATAATTATACTTCAGATTTTTTTCATTTCACAATATAGTATATTCTTGGACCAAATGTATAAAAGGAATATAAGAAGTTTATTCTTAAAGAAATCTGAAATCTCTGAGTGAAAATGATTCATAGTTAAGAGTTCTGGTTCTTGGTGGGAAAGTGTTGCTAGCTGTCTTAGGTATCTAATGCTTCTATAGCAGAAATAAATACAAATGGGTAGGTTTGACAGACAAATTTATTTTTTCACACTTTAGGATCTAGAAGTCTGAATTCAGGATGACTGGTCTAGGGAAATCTTTCTTGCTTTGCCATCTCTGGGGTGAGTTCTTGGTCTCTTCAGCTTGTTTCCTGGTTCCTTAGAGATATCTATGTGACTTGGGATCAATCTTCCTTCATTTCTGTTTTCTAGCTTGCTTGTTAAAATGTCTCTTTTTATATCTCAAAAGACA
>NW_006922494.1:199948-201411 GCF_000298275.1 Orycteropus afer afer | reverse complement strand
CTCCTTCAGTTTTGTGCAGAACCATTCTACTCTGAGTGATGACCCATTCTTTTGGCCCTGTCTGGTCCCATTCTTCTACCCTTTAGGTATTGCAGCCCTGCCTCCTCAGCTAAGTGCTGTAGCTCCATCCTCTTGACCGAACAAAATGGAAGCCCCTCATTCTGGAGCCGATACAAAGGCAGCTTTGCTTTCTGTGCTCCTTCTGACAGTTCTGCTGATCTCTGAACTGCTCCTGGGAGGGTTCCTTTCTTTCCTTGGAAGATAACAGATGTAGCTCCTTTCACATGTTTCCTTCCTGTAAAATTCCAAGAAGTAGATAGCTTTCCCTCATTTTGTTCTTTCTCTGTCTCCTTCAGTCTAAGCTGATGGGTTTTGTACTGGTGTAGTTGGTTAAATCCACTAATCACAGGCTTAATCTCTTTAACAAAAACATTGTGTAGCCTTGTCCATGATGAAAATTCTAGAATGTGTGTCCTTACTTTGTCCAACAGAATTTTCCAAATCTGGTTTTATATTGCACAGTTCATTTTTAATTCCAATTCTTCCTCTCACATTTTACTACAAGTTGCAAGGAGAAATCACGTGACCTTTTTACCATCTTGCTTAGAAATCTCTTGGACCAGATATCTAAATTCATCATTTACAAGTTCTATCTTCTACCATGGAGCTCTGGTAGCGCAGTGCCTAAGGCATTTGACTGCTCACCGGGAGGCTGGCGGTTCAAACCCACCAGCCCTCCTCAGAAGGATGGTTGGGAAATCTACTTCCATAGTGATACTCCCTCGGAAACCCAAGAAGGGGTCGCTATGACTTGGGTCCCACTGGAACACGCATAACAACAACAACATCTTCTACCAAAAATTTGAACATAATCCAAACAAGTTTTTTTGCCACTCATAAAAAGCTTTGCCTTAGCTTTATTACCTAATCACATGTTCATCATTTTCTCTGAAAGTCTTACCAGAAGAGCATTTAACATCCACATTTCTAGCAACATTCTGTTGCTGGTGCCATATGTGTTCTCTAATACAATAGAGACTTTCTCTACAGTTTTGCTGATCTATGAACTGCTCACATGATGATTCTTTTCTTTCCTTGGGAGACAACAGATGTAGCTCCTTTGGCATGTTTCGTTGTCACTTCCTTCTGAGCTCTCAACAGAATTGCCTTAGACATCCATAATTCTACCAACAGTCTCTTCAGGAAAATCTAGGCTTTAGTCAGGGACATTGCAACTCTTCCAACTTGCACCCATTATCCAATTCCAAAAGTGCTTCCATATTTTAGATATCACTTATGGCAGCATCCCACCCTTCCAGTACCTAGTTCTGTCTTAATTGTTGTGTTTTGCTGTTAGGTGCCCTTGAGTTGGTTCTGACTCATAGCAACCTTATGTATATCCATTATTTATATAGTGCTTATATGACAGAAATGCCACAAAAGACTACCTTTAAAGAACAGAA
>NW_006922494.1:197109-198753 GCF_000298275.1 Orycteropus afer afer | reverse complement strand
GACTCCTTTGAAAGAGAAAGAAGATAAGTTTAGACTTGATACAAATTATTTTCTCAGTCCTAAAAAAGCTGTCATCCTCATTCCTCCTTCTAATGAGGAAATGTAATGCTCTGCTAACAACAAACCCAAGGAGGGGTTGCTATGAGTCGGATCCGACTTAACGGCACATAACAACAACAACAACATAACAACAATGTGTTGCTGTTGTTTCTCTCAATGGCTTTAGTGGTTGTTAGGCACTGATAAGTCAGTTCCTACTCATAGAGAACCTATGTACTGCAGAACAAAACACTGCCTCATCCTGCTCCCTCCTCACAATCCCCTTTATACTTGAACCCATTGTTGAAGACGTTTTATCAGTCCACTGCACTGAGGGTTTTTTCCCTTTTTCACTGACTCTTTACTTTACTAAGCATGATGTCGTTCTCCAGGGACTATGACTTTAGTAGTGGGCACCTACCCCAGGTAGGACAACCTGAGCAACATTTCTCTGACTGTAGTCAACCCAGCCAGGACAATATGAACACCATTATCTTGACTATAGCCAATCCAACCAGGACAATCAGAATGCATTTCTCCTGGACATACCCATTGTTTCAAGTGGTGAACAGACTAGCTAAAGGTCATGTTTAGTTTATGAAGATCATCCTTCTTTAAAGAATGGCTGGAGCACCACCAAGATCTGATCTCATGATTATTCTGGCTCTAACTGAAATATTTCTCCACATTGGGCACAATACAATGATGCTGTAAACTGGAATACGAAGTTACTTTTGCTCATGGTTCCTACTACGTGGAAAAACATACAAATGCAGTAGGACAGGTGAATGGGGAAGAAAGGTAGAAAGTGTTGAATTTCCAATCATCATTATAGTACTTAGATCTAGTTTTCCTCAAAGTCAGCTTCACTACTGCCCTTTCTAATTACAGCAATGTAAAAATGTCCTTTCCTTCAATTTAGGTTTCTCTTGCTCGAGACCATCAATACATGTATTTGTCTACAATTCATAATGTGTATCAGAATCTCTTAGATGAGTGTGAATATTGCTTGTTTTTGCAAGTGAGGACAGTGGTTAAACACTAGACTGCTAACTGAAAAGCATTGGTTCAAACTTAAGAGCCACTTCATTGGAGAGAGCTACGTCTGTAAAGATTATAATCTTAGAAAACCTATGGAGAAGTTCTCCTCTGTCTTACAGCATCACTATGGATCAGAATTGATTTATTGGCAACAAGTTTAGTTTGGTTCTATACTCAAATTACCACCACAATATGGAAGCATTGAGTTACTGTATTGACTCTATCTTTATAACACTAATGTACACCTTTTGTTTTTGTTTCAATGATGCACCTATTATAGATGTAAGATTTATTTTTCTTAGAATTCCAGGTATAATTCTCTGAAAATTGTGTTTTAAGTGTTTGATAAGTGTTGTTTTTGTTGTTAGATGTGGTCATGTCAGTTCCGATTCATAGCAACCCTATGTGCAAAAGAACTTAACACTGTCAGGTCCTGAACCATCCTCACAATTCTTTCTATATCAGAACGCATTGCTGTAGCCACTGTGTTAACCCATCTCTTTGAAGGTCTTCCTCTCTTTTGCTGACTCTCTACTTCACCAAGCGTGATGTCCTTCTCCAGGA
>NW_006922494.1:194946-196595 GCF_000298275.1 Orycteropus afer afer | reverse complement strand
ATTTGGAAATAGATCACAAGTTCTTTTTCTGAGATGCCTCTGTGTGAACTTCAACCTCCAACTTTCAGGTAGCAGTCAAGCAAATTAGCCATTTATACTACCCCAAAAATAAACCAAACTCATTGCCCTTCAGTCCGTGTAGAAACCCTTTACAGCAGAGTAGAAATTGTTGTTGTTGTTGTTATGTGCCGTCAAGTTGGACCCAACTCATAGCGACCCCTCCTTGGGTTTCCAAGGCAATATCACTATAAAAGTAGATTGCCCCATCTTCCAAAATACTCTTAGGATTTCCAGCTCTTTAAATATTTACAGATGCAGACAGCTATGTATTTCTCATGGGCAGTGGTTGGTGGGTTCAAACTGCCTAACTTTGGGTTAGCAGTCATGGGATTAACCACTGTGCAACCAACCTCTCTTTGCACCATCCAAGGACTACCAAATAATAGTGATTACCAAAAAGACATAATTCATTCCATAACAATTCCTTTGAATACATTACTATTAATATTCTATTCATTGTCTTCTGAGCTAATGAAAGCAGAAATTCAAGTTAAGAATTTAAAGATTTAACTAAGGCCAAAATAGTTCAAAACATTGCATCAAGACCCTTTTTCCTGATTTTGATAATTATACTACAACTGTGTAAGTTGTTAACATTAGAGAAGCTGGGTAAAAGTTATGTGTGTCGTATTTTTTACAGTTTTTGCTATAACTTTATATTTTTCCCTAAGTCTAAAATCATTTCAAGATGAAAAATAAAAAAAAATAAAATAATAATTTATTTTATTATTTTCTTTATTTAGTGTAGTATGTGAATATTACTGTAAATGAGATTTTTCACAAGTAATAAATTTTGTATAAACTACTACATTTTATAATGACTTTGGGTAATTAAACCTAAATTAAACAAGTGATTCAGAGGTTAGAGGTGTGTTGGCTTAAGCAATTTCATGTGTTCTCATATGTTAGAAGGAGGACTGCTTCTGCTCTTGACTGTCAATATGAAACTGTCAATATGAAATCATGTGTCTATCCATTTAATATGACTAGAACGAAAGTGAAAATATCGTCTTTTTGTCATGAATAGTATTACTTCATTGATTTATCAAGTGTCTACTTCCGTAGTGATACCACCTCGGAAACCCAAGGAGGGGTCACTATGAGTCAGATATGACTCATCAGCAGTGCATATGGAGTATAAATGGGTGAAGAAGGGGGTTCTTGCCGGTAAGGAGCTTACAGTCTGCTTAGAAGTAGCATACATATAAACAAAGTACCGTAATATATCAGGTTATCTGATTACATGGTTTTATTTGTTTAGAAAAGTTAATGACTACTTATGACATCTGGTTTTCCTCTAGATACATTATTTTATTGAGCATAGGTTCCATGGAATCAATATTAATGATCAATATTGACAGAAAAATGAACTGTTCTATTTAATGTGATTAAGTTAATAGAGTAACCTCATTGATCATAACCTTCATTTTCTGACAAACTACAGCCAAAGAATTAAAATGAAAATAAAAAATCTGTGGGGAAATTATGGTTGCAACCAACTACTACTCCAAGGGGAAGAGATAAGATACTGCTTTCCACCATGGATATTATGATTGTTACTGGATATGTTTGGAATCTGAGTATTTTAC
>NW_006922494.1:187181-193261 GCF_000298275.1 Orycteropus afer afer | reverse complement strand
GACGTCACATAACAACAACAACAAATATATATATTTGAATCAAACTTTAAGAGTTTGATTCAAAACACACCCTACACTAATCCTGCATATTTAACATAACAATGACAGATCATTTTCAATAAGATTATGACCACAGGGACAGAGATTAGGATTTAGAACACATATTTTTGGGGGACTGGTTGAAGAACTTGTTTTAGAAAGAGGGGAAGGCCCTCAGTGAGATAGATTGACACAGTGGCTGTGGTGATGGGCTCAAGTACAGAAAGGATTGTGGACCTGGCATGGGACAAGGCAGTGTTTTGATCTGCTGTTCATAGGGTTGCTATGAGTCAGAGACAACTCAACAGCACCTAACAAAAACAGAAAGATCAGCAGAAGGCTGGTCCCTGTGAGGAGGAGGTTAAAGATGTCCCAAATGTCCAACTTTTCCAAACTGTCATGCCACTCCATCATCTTTGACATCAATTCCTCCTCCCCCCCCCCCTCAATAATCTTCCTCCCTTCTTAGGGTTTGGTAGTTTGCTGTGATGTCTCACAGACTTCCATGGAAATGGCTCATGTAGTGTTGATGGAGGCTAGGAGGCTGCTGGCAGGCTGGCAAGTCCTAGTTCTGCTGGTAAATCTGGAGGATTCTCCCAATTCATATAGTTGCAGGGATTGACTAACCCAAATTGGCAGATCAGATGACAGCTGCTGTCTCAAGTCCAGAGGTGAGATGATGGTGAGCCAAATGCTGAACTGGAACAAGAGAGAAAACTTTCCCAGAGCATTCACATATGTTCCCCCAAAGAAGCTCAGGGTGATGACTTGAGTCACACCCTCCTGCAAGGTGGCACTCAAGATGAGTCCCACCTTAAACAGGCATAGTGACTAAGATTTACAGTACATCACAAAATGGAGGATGATGGCTACAGGTGCCATATTAAGCAATTCACTGCACTGCAGGCTAGCCCTTAGCTCTTCTAGCCAATTGCCCTTTCACACTTCAAGGATTAATTTGCCCCTCTCAATCATTTTACCAGTCCCAACATCATTAACAATTAGTGCTTCTGTAGGCCAAATAGTCCTAAGGGTCAGGTTACTCGGGTACCAGCCATTCAGGTCTGCTGCAAGTGTCCATCTGACCTGATCAGGTACCCCGAAAGTTTATCTCACCATCACCCTTTCTGGCCTCTGATAAAATCTTAATGGAGAATTTTGTTCCCTTGCTCTGAGTCTCTCTTTAGATGTATGTATCAGCATAATGTTAGATTGTCTCTTTTGCATAACCCATTTATTCATTCCTTTACCTTCTGCTATTATTTCTCTTTTCTTCCATTTTCACTTATTTTTACCCAAATTTTCCCACCTTGGAAAGGGAAATCAGGTTCAGCTGCTGTGCCAGCCCAGATTGCTGGTAGCAAGACCAGCCTAGCAAGTGCTTCGCCCTCGGTCCACTCCCATTCATGTTGGGTATGGTTATATAGCTACCAAATTAGTAGGTTATCTTGATCACTGGTCAAGATGGTAGTATTCACTGTCAGCCTCAATTTTCCAAGATGGATGGAAGGTACGCTCAATCTCACAAGGCCCTTGGGGAGTCTAGTGTACAGGTTCAGGTGTATAGTTACAGTCTCTTGCATAGGGAGCATCCCTGCCTCTGACCCCACAGCTGCATCTGTGTCCTTGGACTACAGCTTCTGGCAGGGAAAAAGCAATGCAAGGTGATGTGGGGAAGACCTATACAGTGGTACCACCATCCTCCCCCACCCCCTCTTCCCAGAGCCCCCCGAGAAATATAGGAATCTTGTCCTGTGGTGATCCTCCCTTCACCTCCCTCATGGTGTGTGAGCACACATTCATGAAGATGTGTGAGACAGCCTTTCAGGCCTTTATCTCCTCTTGTTTTATTTATTTATTTATTTGTGTATTTAGTTATTTATTTTAAGAGCTAGTTTTATATTCAAAGTCATGCGTACATTTAGTTTCATTCCCCATTGGCCATGTCCAACCCTAACCCAATCTCCTCCCCTCCCTACCCTGCAACCTTCCCCATTGGCCCCTCATATTTATGCACTCCTGTTTGTCCTGTATTCCCTCAGTTTGATTGTTGGTCCTTTGGTGTCCCATGGTCTATTGTTCTAAGGGATGTATTACCATTGAGTGTGTGGGTGCGGCATCCTGGGTTGAGTGGTCTGTGTGTACATCTCGTTAACTTTTGGGCTGAGAGCCCACCTCTGAGGGTGAGTTTTATTCCAGGCGCCAAATATGTTTCAGGGTATAGTAGTGGGAATCTCACCAGATTTCATCTGACCAGTAATTCTGGTCATTATTGAGTTTTTGGATTTTGTTCCACATTTTCCCTCCCACTCTTTCCAGGATTGTGGGGCTGGCGCGGGATCGGGCAGTGTTTCGTTCTGCTGTGCATGGGGTTGCTATGAGTCGGAAATGACTCAATGGCACTTAACAACAACAACAACTATCCAGGATCTCCAGATTTGATCCTTTCCTGAGTAGTTGGCATTGGTAGCCAGACACCATCCAGTTCTTCTGGTCTCGAGGACCATCATGTCCTAGGGTTGATTGCTTCTAAATGCCTTTTTTTTCTTTTTTTTCTGTGCATTCTTCTTCACTTCCAACAGTAGATCATAAGACCCCAGTCGCTACTCACCAATGTAGGATGTGGAGCAACCTTTTATGTATTTTGTTGTGCCTGTTGAGTCTGGTGTACCCCAGCACTATGGTCCTGAGGTAGTAGCTCTATTGGATCTCTCCCATAGTGTTGAGATGTCTGTGAGAGTTTACTCTGTGTCTGTCTTCTATGGTTTCTGTAAGGACTGTAGGTATTTTGTATCACTGGTGTCTGTTCAAGATTAGCCTCAACTGAGTCTATCCCTGGTCTAGAGTATACTGCTGTTCACTGATCCCTGTCTGATCATCTCAGGTGTTTATGTGTTTATCTGTATAGCTTATTTTGGTGTTAATGGCAATGTTGTATTGTGGACACATCGGTTAGTTTTGGCATCTGCCATCTATCTCTTATGTGCACAGTTTAATGTCCTCTCATTTCCCAGTGTTATCATGGTGGTCATATAGTCTTCCAGTATATCCCTCCCCCTACCCATGTCAGTGTGTAAGCCCCAACTAACCCTAAATTAATCCCTCCTATACCCTCTCCATCCCAGTAACCTACTAGGTGAGTTCCCTTTCCCAAGCAAACCCTTCTCTGTCTTTTCACAGTAATGGGCTCATACAGTGCTTGTCCTTCTGAGATTGACTTATTTCACTCAGCATAATGTCCTCCAGGTTCACCCACATTGTGAGATGATTCACATATCTCTCATTGTTCTTTAATGTGCCATAGTATTCCATTGTGTGGATATACCATAATTTGATTATCCACTCATCCATTGATGGGCATTTGGGTTGTTTCCATCTCTTTGCTATGGTGAACTGTGTTTCAATGAACATAGGTGTACATATGTCTGTTCGTGCACTATCTCTCACCTCTTTAGGATCTCCTCTCATTTTAGAAAACAAATGTTTCTATTGTCCATTCTAATTCTCTATCAAACTATTACTTTGAGGATGGTATGTCCACTTGATATGATGTTTCTTGGCCCATTGCTGTGTTCCTTGACCTGAGGAAATATAACTTGGTGACCCTAATTGGTACAGTATCTTTTGTTATAATCCTTGAATGGTGTTTTTGGCATTTGAATCTGTCACAGGATAAGCAAAGCCCAGTCCAGAGTAAGTATATATCCCTGTGAGGACCACTGACTGGTCTTGTGGGTCCTATGTAATCTATGCCAGCTGTGCAGGGCCTTCTCCCCAGGGAATCTGCCCCCATAGCCAAATGTAACCTCTGTCTTTCTTGTTGACAGAGCAGTTCTTACTGGCATTTTGTGCCTCAGACAGTGCAAGAGGGATGTATCAGCCCATCTCTGCATTGCTGTAGCACCTCCATGTCCACTCATTCCATGGACCCAATTGGTCATCTCAAGGGTATGTATCAACATGTCCACTTACTGATTGCAATCACCAACTCATTCTCATATGAGATTATAACCACAGGCACAGAGGTTAGGATTTACTACACATATTTTGGGGGACAAAATTCAATCCCTAACACCTTGTAAGAGTCCTTTTTTTATGCTGTGTATGACAAAATTTCAAAATTAAAGAAAAATATATGTCCATTTTTTTACCTCTGAGCAAATAAATATCTCAAACCATTTACAACAGAGGGAATTCCTGTACATGTATAAATGGAAAAAGAAAGTAAGACATAAAGGGAAAATTGGAAAGGGAAGACACAGAAATTCCTTAGGAATGTAGCAAATGAATAATTTAGGAATTCTAATTACTCTCTCTAGTTAATTCTACATACCTTTCAAATGCTGGTAACAAAGGCCATACTTAGAATGACTAATTTGACTTAACTACTCAATACTTAGACTGGACATAGTAGCAACCAGGGGAAAATTACTGATGTGGGGAATCACAAAACTTTCCTTTCATCAGGAAATACACATTGCATAATTCTGAAGGGAAAATGTGAACAGAACAATGGGATGTTACTTTGCTACGTATTGGTAATTAAAATGCATTTAGCTATGTTCATTAAATATTTTAATATATATATTTGATTATATGAAGTGAAATAAGAATATAATTAACACAACTAATTTAAGACACTAAAAAAAAGAAGAAAAAAAAAAAAACCTCACTGCTCTCTAGTCTGACTCATAGAGACCCCTCCTTGGATTTCTGAGGTGGTATCTCTGTATAAGTAGATTGCCTAGTCTTCCTTCTGAGGAGTGGCCAGTGGGTTTGAACTTTCAGCCTTCTGGTTAGCAGTCAAATGCCTTAGGCACTATGCCACTAGCTAATCTTATGTAGTTCGTGTCGTTAAAGCTAAAAAAAAAAAAAAAAAATAGCATATGTTTAATTTTCATAGATATTCCATAAATTATTTTGCTGCCATCGCTGAAATATTGGCACAAAAACTCTCTAAGAGCTCAATTTCTAGAGTTCAAATATCCTACTTTGGCTCTACTACTTGTAATACATGTTATCTTGGAGGTGCTTTTGCTTTCTGTTGTATAAAATGAGTGTAACAATGGTCCAATCTCTTTGATATTAATTATGATGTTGTCGATGTTTTTATGTGCCATTGAGTCGGACCCGACTCATAGTGACCGCTCCTTGGGTTTCCGAGGCAGTATCATTATGGAATCATCTTCTTTCCGAGGAGTGGCTATTAGGCATACAATAAAATAAAGCTTATTTTTCTTAGAACCTGTTGTTTCATACTCTAGTTTCAATACTATAATATTTGCTAACATGCATTTTCCAAAAGGATATGGAATTTAGTTAATGCCCAATGATTCAAGACACTTGTGCTCTGGTCTAAGCTCTGACAGTGTCTCTCTGTGTGGAGTCTGAACACTGATGTTTACTTATCTTCAAATGGAGACATACCCAAGATGCTTTGTTGTTATATTATTAGCTGCTGTCAAGGGGACTCTAACTCATGGTGATCCTGTGTACAACCAGCCAGACAAAAACTCCCCAGTCTAGCTCTACCACTATAAATGTTTGCTGATGAGACCATTGTGATCCACAGGGTTTTCCTCGGCTGATTTTCAGGAGATCTGCAGGTCTTTCATTTTAGTCAATTTGATTCTTGGCCAATGTAACTCATCCGAAGCCACCATTCATCTTTCAGTGGAGTTTTGTGTGTTAGTAAGATGCCAATATACTTTACTATCTATAAAATTAGGTGATTCTGTCATTCCAAGCAGAGCTACCCATTACTTTGAAATATGTAATGAGTTTGGCATTGCTGAAGTTGGTCTACTACCATCTAAGCTTGAAGAAGATACATTTCAATAGTTTTGGCTTCTCTTATTCTTTATAAAGACATAATTCCATCTAATAAAAAGAACAACTCATGTCAGGAAAATACATATAAAAGAAGGAAATGTGAAAAATTAAATATCCTTTCATGTATTTTTCATCTTTCCTATTATATTAAATTTAAATTGAAAATGAATTGACAGAACATTTGCACACTTCACTTCTTTGGAAAAAAA
>NW_006922494.1:179853-184236 GCF_000298275.1 Orycteropus afer afer | reverse complement strand
TAACCAGAAGGCTGGCGGTTCAAACCCACCAGCCACTCCTCAGAAGGAAGGTTGGGCAATCTACTTCCATAGTGATACTGCCTTGGCAACCCAAGGAGGGGTCGCTTGGGGGCAGCCCGAGTCAGGGCCGACTCAGCAGCACATAACAACAACAACAACAATCTTGGAGCGGATACCAATGAAAGCTTGGACATTAGCTTAAGCCTTTGTCTATAGGAAAGGAACATGCAGAATACAAGTGTGAATTGAATATCACAACAAACCCCAAATTTTCTAGCAAGAAAGAATCACTTTGACTTCTATAGTTCACTAGTTCTAAGATGCACATTTTTTTGTTAACATCACCAAAATCAACGTATCTTTTAATCAACAGCATCTTCTATTGATCATAGCATCTCAAAACCTTTCCTGCTTAGTCAATTCTTTAATAAACTTTCAGGAATGAAATTCTATTCAACATGTTTTTCCCCAAAGTAGATAGCATGTGACAAAGCTGGTTTTGTGCATACCATGACAATCCTGGTATTAAGACTCTTTTCAGTTTAATTCTAGGACACTACACCTTTGTCCCTAGAAGTCTTAAATGAGAACTGATTCCTAGGTTGTCCCAAGGGTCGCAGAGCCGTTGTTATAATCCCCCATTTTATTATAATTCTTCTCTTTCCCTGCTTCAGAACAGTCTGATGATTCCAGAGGAGGCATGTGACAAACTATGGTGAACTGTACCAAGAAGTTTCTTTGACAACAAAGATTTTTAAGTCTTCTATTTTAGCACTCATATTATGGTTTTAGATTGTGTTTTGTAAGGCAAATTGTATTTGTCTTTCAATATGTCTGCTTGAATATTTAACTTTCAGATGAACATGTGATGCCACTTTATTATATAAATGAAAAATATGCTAAATTAAAGTAAATCAACTTCTGTATATTCAGAAATATGAGAGAACTGCCATGCGGGGAGACTCTATGGGAGTCACCATGCAGGGCAAATCTTCTCTTCTCAGTTCAGGGTTTTTTGGGGCCACTGTATTTTGTACATTATTTCTTAATGTTCCCTGTGTTATACATAGGTATCAGCTGTTATCATAGATATATGTGCATTTTTATACTAAGATTGGCAAGTGAGATTGCATTCTCCTCTTAATTTTTGTGAGGTAGCTCAGCTCCATACATTTTTTATATGAGTTGCGGAAATGAGAATAATGCCCTAACACCCTGATATGATATATACTCATTGAAACATTAAGGCTTTAGGCCAAGTGACTTCTTTACAACTTGTAATATATGGAGTAGTATCCAAACATATACATGTAGAAAGACAATTAATGCAGAGGAGATGATCATTGTATATCCTAGTTGTGGTCTAAAAGGAAATCATTACTCATATATATTATAGAAACCCAAACCCACCACCATCAAGTTGATTCTGATGTATAGTGACTCTACAGGACAGAGTAAAACTGGCCCATAGGGTTTCCAAGGTGTCATCTTCATAAAAGCAGACTGTCTCCTCTTCCTCCTCCAGAGTGGCTGATGGTTTTGAATCACCGATCTTTTGGTTAACAGCCAAATGGTTAGCCACTGCACCATGACAGCACCTTCTATATTACAGAAGTGTTATATTTCAGATTCCACATTTTCTTAATTAATTGTAGTATTAGAGGTGCCATAGAGGTTGTAGTTGTTTTTCTTTTTTCTCTTTTAGGGCTTGTCTTAATTTGTTTGACAATGCCATTGAATTGATTCTGATTCATAACAATATTTATTCAATCTGTATGCTGAAAAAATAATCCAAGAAGCTGGAATACATAAAGAAGAACATGGCATCAGGATTGGAGGAAGACTCATTAACAGCCTGTGATTTGCAGATGACACAACTTCACTTACTGAAGATGAAGAAGTCTTGAAGCACTTATTGATAAAGATCAAATAATACAGTTCTCAGTATGGACTGCACCTCGAGATAAAGAAAATAAAAATCTGTACAACTGCATGAATCAGTAATATTATAATAAATGGAGAACATATTGAAGTTTTCAAGGATTTTATTTTACATGGATTCACAATCAACATCCGTGGAAGCAGTAATCAAGAAACCAAAAAACTTATTGCATTGGGCAAATATGATATAAAAAAGAGCCCATTAAAGTGTTAAAAAAGTAAAACTATCACTTAGAGCACTAAAGTGCTCCTGACTGATGCTATGGTATTATCAGTCTCCTCATATGCCTGCAAAACCTAGACAATGAATAAGGACATGATACATTTGAATTATGGTGTTGACAAAAATATTGATTATATAATAGACTGCCAAAATAATGAACAAATTTTTCTTGGAAGAGGTACAGCCAGAATGATCCTTAGAAGTGAAAATGGTGAGGTATGTCCAATGTACTTTGGACGTGTTATCAGGAGGAACCAGTCCCTGGAAAAGGACATCAAGATTGATAAAGTGGAGGGTGGGTAAAAAAGAAGACCCTCAAAGAGATGGATGGCCTGTTTCTGCAGCAAAGAGCTAAAATATAGCAAGGACTGTGAAGATGAGGCAGGAGTGGCAAGTGATTCATCCTGCTGGATATAGGGCCACTATGAATTGGAACTGACTTGGTGACCTTTAACAGCAACAAATTTCTTTGTGCTGCCATAACAGAAATACCCAAAGTGGATGGTTTTAATAAATATAAATGCATTTTCTCCCTGTTTAGGAGACTAGAATTTCAAATTCAGGGTACTGGCTGTATATGTTCTAGAAGAAAATCCTTTCTACTCTGCCTTAGAACTCTCCATGTGACATTTGTTTTCCCCATTCTTTTTCACTTGCTTCTGTGCTTAATCATATACTTTTACGTTTCAAAAATGATAGAGTTAAGACACACTCTACACTGCTATGACTTCATTTATATAACAAAGAAAACTTTATTGCCAGATGTGATGACTTCTACATATATTTCTTCACTTCTGTTGCTGTCTGGTTGATTCTGATTCTCAGCAACTCTGTAAGACAGAGAAGAACTTCCACATAGGGTTGTCAAGGCTGAAATCTTTACAGAAGATCACCACATTTTGGCAATCCCATGGAGCAGCTGGTGGGTATAAACCCTCTGAACTTTCTGTTACCAACTGAGTGTTTAACCACTGTTCCACCAGGGCTCCTTTTATCTATAGATACGTCATTGTTGTCAGTTCCGACTCATAGGGACCCTATGTACACTAGAAGGAAACCCTGCACAGCCATGTGCCATGCTCACAATTGTCACGCTTAGGACATTGTTGTAGCCACTGTGCCAATCCATCTCTTTGAGGGTCTTCCCCTGTTGTACTGCCCTCTAGTTCACCAAGCATGATAGCCTTCTCAAAGCAATGTTCCCTCCTGGTAACATGACCAAAGTGTAAGAGAGGAAGTCTGGTCATTTTAGCTTCTTTTCTTCTTCTTTTTTAGGTCTTTTCGTAGAATTAATTATTTTTTTAATGAAAATATTCATAAAAAAGAAAAGGTTAAGTAGTTCTATAGCAAACATCCATACATATCTCCACCTAGATTCTACAAGTAACATATTGCCATATTTGCTTTATCAAATGTCTCTCTGTTCATCCCTCCATCCACCGCTCATCTATCTTATTTTTTGATGTATTTCAAAGGAAGTTGCTGACATCAGTACATTCAGTACATTGTCTTCTAAATAGTTTAGAATGCATATAATTAACTAAGAGTCCAATATTTGGTTAGGTAAAAGTTACTCACAATGAAATGCAAGAATCTTAAGTGTATCATTCTATGAGCTTTGGCAAACACACATGTGCAATCTGAACTCCTCTTAAGACATAGAATGTAACTACCAATCCTGAAAGTTACCTCATTCCCCTTTCCATCAATCCCTGCTTCCTCCTGCAACCACTGTTCTGATTTTCACCACAGATTAGCGTTACCTTTTCTATAACTTCCTATGAGTGGATTCATATGATATATACTCATTAATATCTAACTTATTTCACTCAGTATAAGTGTCTTTGAGATTCAGCCATGATGTTGTGGTCTTTTTTTTTTCTTCTTCTTCTTCTTCTTTTTTTTTTTTAATAGTCATATTTCACTGGTTTATATTTTATTTATTTGTTTATTTTATGCTATTTATACTTTTATTTTATGTATTTTTAAAATTATATTTTCTTTTATTTTACAAGCTTATTTTACATTCAACGTTACATGTACATTTAGTTTCACTTCCCATTTACCATGCCCAACACTAACCCAGTCTCCTCCCTTCCCTAACCTGTAACCCTCCCCTGTGCCCCTCATATTTATGCACTCTTCTTTGTCCTGCATTTCCTCCACCTGAATATTGGTCCTCTGGTGTCCTGTGGTTCATTGCTCTAAGGGATATATTA
>NW_006922494.1:175709-176268 GCF_000298275.1 Orycteropus afer afer | reverse complement strand
TGGTCGCTATGAGTTGGAAACGACTCGATGGCACTTAACAACAACAACAACAACATAGCAGCTTTGGAGATACCAGTATTTGTTAGGGCTACAATTGAACCTAAGTTTACTCATGACCTTCACTTTCTCTTTCGTAATGACCTATTTAATGCTTGCTTATGGTTAATTGTTGCCAGGTGCATAAGACTCCATTCAATTGAATTACATGGCCACAGTCTCCTCTGTAATATTTGTATATGTCCAGACCAAACTTAAACTCTGCATAATTATAGGCATATATCATGATAGGAGCTCTGGTAGCATAGTGCCTAAGGCACTTGCTTGCTACCCAGAAGGCTGGAGGTTTAAACCCTGCAGCCACTCCTCAGAAGGAAGATGGGACAATCTACTTCTGTAGTGATACTGCCGTGGAAACCCAAGGAGGGGTCGTAATGAGTCAGGTCCAACTCGACGGCATATAGCAACAACAACAACAACATCATGGTATGACAGACTAGTGATCCTTGCTCCAATTTTAACCAAAAGGGTTCTAAGACATTAAAAGATAATTTTTAAGACA
>NW_006922494.1:172944-173904 GCF_000298275.1 Orycteropus afer afer | reverse complement strand
TTGTATTTGTATGTTTCCCAATCTTCCCCTTCCTCCTTGTTTTAGTGAGTCCTATACTGTTTATTTCAGCACTTAATTTGCAGCCTTAGGAAAACAAATTCTTTCTAAATGACATCACTCAGGCTATTCACTATAGGAAGAGTCAAAAATGCTTTTGAGGTCAAAAGACTTATTGGCTAAACATGTCTTTTCCCTTCTTATAGACACTTACAATTTGTTCCAGCTTCTATCTTTGAATCATTTCTGGAGAATATGTTGAGTATGAGGAAGCAATTTTGACCACTCCAATAAAGTATTTGCTTTTATGAAAGACTTAGTTTATGAAGGAAATATTCAAATATCAATAATACCAAGCAATTGTGCTTAGTGAAATATACTAAATTTTCCATTTTCTACTCTATCTTGGGCCCATTTAGGGGCAGCTTCTTTTATTAAGCAGATTCTTTGATCAAGTGTTAGCAAATCTTGGCTGTCAGTTGACTAATTATTGTGTTGAAATTTTATTGAAGAACACTGAAAACCAGAGTTTATTATACAAACAGCACTCTCATTATATTCTTAGTGTGTATACACACACACATTGATTACACACACACACACATATAATCTCCAGTATCAGAGAGAATTGAGGATCAATCTCCCTGAGACGTCATTGTAATTTTGTCAGATGTCTAAAAAAAATATAGAAAGGCCATATATACCATATTTCTTATTACCAGTTTATATAGATGTAGAGATATATCTTTTCTCCGTAAATTTTATTGTAACTCATAAACATATTTGTATTTCTCTCCTTTCTATCTCAAGTAGTGAGATATTCACACAGGAAGTTTAAAGAATACTTCTATAAATGACCTCAGTCACTTATGAAATGAACTAGTTACACTACAGATTTAATAGTTCCTATTAATTGCTTATTCATAGCCGATTACTTAAAAAAGCTCAAAAAGAATCCAGAAT
>NW_006922494.1:169188-172259 GCF_000298275.1 Orycteropus afer afer | reverse complement strand
GTTTAATTTCTGCAAATATTATGTTGTTGCTTTAGGACCTTCTTTTGAAAGGTGAGACAAAATTGCAGAGACAAAGATTACTTCCAAAAGTGAACACAAATTAATACTTTTAAAATGCTACCATGTAACCAGACATCAAAAATTCTAGAGAAATTACATAATAATTATACTCATTAACTTCGTATTTTTGTTTTAGGTGCTTTGAGTAGGGTCCAACTCATAGTAACTCTGTGTATGACAGAAGTAAACACTGTGCAGAATTAAGCAGCATACCACTGTCAGAATTATAGCTAAGTTTGAACACATCATTTCAATCACTGCACCAATTCAGCTTGTTGAGGGTCTTCATCTATTCTGCTAACCCTGTACTTCACCAAGTGCGATGTTCTTCTCCAGGTACTGGTCCTTCCATATAAGATGTGCAAAGTGCAAGAGACCAAGTCTTTTCATCTTTGCTTCTTAGAAGCATTCATGCTGTACTTCTTCAACATTTTTCACTAACATCATAATTCAAAGATATCCATTCTTCATTGATCTTCCTAGTTACTGAGTAGCTTTTGCATACATATGAGGTGATGGAGGACACTATGACTTGGTTAAGGCACACCTTAGTGCTCAAAGTAATCAGCGGAAGTATTACAAGACATCTTTCTTCTTTAATACTTTAAAGAGGTCTTTTGAAGTAGATCTGCCTTATACAATATGTACTTTGATTTTTTGATTGCTGCTTCTAGAGATGTTAATTGTGGATCCACGTAAAATTGATGTTTGACAATTCCAGTACTTTGTCTGTTTATCACACATCTCTTAACTGTCCCGTAGTAAGGACTTTTTTTTTTATTATTATTTTATTTATGTTGATGTGTATTCCATACTGAAGACTGTAGTCCTTGATCTTCATCAACAAGTGCTTCTTCAAGTCTTGCTTCTTCAAGTCAGCAATCAAGGTCGTGTCATCTATATATCACAGGTTGATAATGCATCTTCCTCGAATCCTGATGTTGTGCTTTTCTTCATATAGTCCAGTTTCTTAGATTATTTCCTCATCACACCGAATGAATAAGTCTAGTGAAAAGTTACAACCCTAACACACACTTTTCATGATTTTAAACCACACAATACCCCTTGTTCGGTTAGAATGACTGTCCCTTCAGCTACATACAGATTCAGCATGAGCACAGTTATATTGTCTGGAATTTCCATTCTTAGCATTGTTGACCATATCTATTATTATGCACACAGTTGACTGCCTATGCATAGTCAATAAAACACAGGTAAACACCTTTCTGGTTCTCTCAACTTTTAAGAAAGCTCCCCTTGACCTCAATAATGATATCTCTCATTCCACGTCCTATTCTGTATCTGCTTTGAATTCTGGCAGTTCCCTGTCAATGCACTGCTGCAAACATTTTTGCTACACTTCTATAATATTGGTTCAGTTTTTATACATTGGTTTCATCATATAGCAATAATTTTCTGTAGGCTTAAAATAAAGATAATTCAATAACTTTAACAGGGCTGATAGAAAATTGTGTTCCTTTTACTAATACTTGGAATGTATAAAACATGGAACTTTATACATGTATACTTGCTATAATATTTAATTACATTTGGGGCACTTTCCATAAGAAATGAAAAAAAAATAAAAATAAAAAATAATAATTGTACACACAATATTATCAGCCATTTTTATGACAGAAAACTACTTTTTCTTGGTACTGATAAGAAGTACATTTTGCACCAATACACACACATATATATATTTGTACAGGCTAGATTCTCGCTCTTTAATTTTCTCTATATTTAATTTCTCTTCCACTCCCCTCACATGAACCTTTGTGACATGGTGCTGTGTAAGTGGGCACCATGTTGCAAGGAAGATTTCTGGCAGCAATTCTGGTAACAAGCAAGCTCACTGCCACCGAGTTGATTCCAACTCATAGCAACCCCCTTTGGGTTTCCAGTGCAGTAAATCTTTATGGAAGTAGATTGCCCAGTTCCTTTGGTGGAGTGAATGGTGGGTTTCAACTGCCAACCTCCTGGTTAACAGTCAGCACTACGCCACCGGAGCTTCGTTAACAAACTCAACTAACTAAAACTCATTGTTGTTGAGTCAGCTCTGACTCATAGAGACCCCTCCTTGGGTTTCTGAGGCAGTATCACTAGAGAAGTAGATTGCCCAATTTTCCTATGGAGGAGTAGCTGGTGGGTTTGAACTGCCAGCTTCTGGTTAGCAGTCAGATGGCTTAGGCACTATGGCACCAAAGTAAATTAGTTACATGTCTAAGTAACTGTAAATCTGTTCCCAACTCAACTCCTCTTCGGCCAGATCCCAAAAGTGGCCTGCAGCCACTCTAACACCTACAAAAAGGAAAGTGTGATAAATTGGAAGGTCAAAGTGCAAAACTACTATAGTCCATGAACTGGAAAAAATACAGCTTTGCATAAGAAATATATTCAAAGTCAGATGAACATGTAAACATACTGTTGGGTTTATCCAAGGCCTTGGATAGGGTTTATGAAAGTAGGGATTGCTGAAGCTTTTACTTCATTGGTATCATGTTAAATTTATCTTTTAGTTTTTACTGTGTTAGGAAAGGCCTGCTTTAAAGGAAGAATAGTAAAATATTGCAATGGAAAAAGGTTGCTTCCCCCCTCAGCCCATATTTTTTTAATATAAGCTTGTCAGAATTTCTCTTTACTACACAACAATATCTAAGATCTTGCTTGCAGGATGTTAAATCTTGACAATATAAAAACCTCTTCAACTTCTATGAAGCATACCAATTGTTGACCTCCAGAAAACTGTCCCTTAACTGTCTCTGTGATCTCCTTAGATGAGTTTAATCTAAATGCTATGATCTCATTTCCTTATTTTTATTCAGTGTCTTTGTCTGGTATCTATACATTAATTGCAAAGATCAAAGATTATTCAGAGGAAAAAAAAATCAAAATTTAACAAATACAACTTTCCCATTTTGGAAGTGGGGCAATGAGTTCAGAAATTTTGAGTAAAAGAGAAAGTTTCACTTTTTGAGACAAAATATATGACCTTACATTTTTTTTTCATA
>NW_006922494.1:164186-168233 GCF_000298275.1 Orycteropus afer afer | reverse complement strand
TCTTTTCATGTTATCTGTTTATTAAGATTTTCCCCCATTTATGCTAACATTTTTATATGGGCATAATACATACATTTTAATCTTTCTGAAGAACAGGAAAAAAAAAAAAAAAGCAAGCATATTTTAAAGGAAACTTAACCTAGGAGTCTTTAGAAGTGATATAAAAGAAAACCTGTATGAACTGGGAAGATCAAAATATCTTCAAGAAAGTTTAAATACGTATTGGACTGAAATAATAAGATATAAATCAAACATAGGCGTTTCCAGTGAACTCATGGTTTTCAGGAATTAGAAACTGTAAACGAATGCTGTTGTTAGGTGCCATCAAGTTGGCTCCAACTCATACAGACCCTAAACACAGCAGAATCAAACACTGCCTGATCCCTCACCATCCTCTCAAGCGTTGGTCTGCCTCAGCCCATTATTGCAGCCACCGTATCAATCATCTCACTGAGTATCTTCTTTTTTGTTGACCCTCTGCTTTACCTTGTGCGATATCCTTCTCTAAGGACTGGTATCTTCTGATAACATGTCCAAATTATGTGAGATGAAGTTTCATCACCCTTGCTTCTAAAGACACTCCGCATTTACTTGTTCCAAAATAGATTTGTTCATTCTTCCCTCCTGTGATAGTTAAGGTTGTGTGTCAACTTGGCTATGCCTGGTTGTGTGGCTGAGCAGCTGGTGGTAGTTTTTCCCCATGATGGGACTGGTAATAACTCCTTGGTGGGATCTACCACAAGCAGCTGAGTAGCTGCTTTAGGAACATGATCTGCTTACTGCTTCCTGTATAAAAGAAGCAGCTCTGGGAATGATCTCTAGTTTATGGCACACTTGAACCCTGCATGTAGCCGAGTCGTTGTTCAGCTTCCCGCCGTGCTGTGCCAATCTTGGGAGTTTCAATGGACTTGAATCAATGACCTGCCATGTAGTTTGGTAACATTGGGACTCTGCCATTTTATTAGTAGACCTTGGACTTCTTAGTCTCAGCAGGCAGTAGCTATCTGAGTGAAGAGATACTTCTAGCTTCAGTGGGCTGGAAGCAAGAGGCAGAGATGAAGCCCAAGGTCGAGGGGCTTTCACCAAGCCCTTAGAGGCTGGCACTTTGAACATGGACTTAAAGCCTCCAAAACTGTAAGAGAATAAACTCCTGTTTGTTCAAGCCATACCATTTGTGGTATATTCCTGTCAGAGTGGCACTAGGTAACCAAAATACCTCCCATGCACTCTTGCTCCTCAAACTGTCCCCCTGTGCATACACAGCCCTTCTACTCTCCCATGATTGATCTCTCCAAGGAGTTTATCTACCAAATGTAAATGTTCAGCTCACATGACTGTCCTTTGTTTGGCTGGAAGCCACCTCAGTGAGTTCAATTCCAGACCTGAAGGGCACTTAAGAACCATAGTCTCAGGCATTTCACCAACCTCTATCAGACTGGCAAACCTCTTTGTCTATGATTTTGAGTTTTGTTCCACATTGTTTCCCACACCATCCAGTATCTCCAACATAGATCTCCCTCTGAGCGATTGACAGTGATAACTGGGCACCATCTAGTTCTTCTGGTCTTATAGTCATATAGGCTGAGCATTGCATGGTGTAACATTCCCTTGGACTAATGGTTTCCATACATCTTTGATTTTATTAATTTTCTTTGTTTTACATGAGGAAAGACTCATCGTTGCATTTTGATGGCTACTTGCAAGCTTTTAAGATCTCAGTCACTACTCACAAAAGTAGGGTGCAAAACAATGCTTTTGTGTAATGTGTTATGTCAATTGAGCTTTCATGTTCCTTGCAATTATGGTAGTAAACCCACAGGTCCAACTACTCACTTCCTAGATGAATAGGACCTTGTGTTTGACTTATTTCACTCAGAATAATGTCCTCCAAATTCATCCACATTATGGCATGTTTTACAGATTCTATGTTATTCTTTAGGGTTGTATAGTATTTCATTGCGTGTATTACCAAAGTTTGGTTATCCATTCTTCTGTTGGTGGGCAGCTAGTTTTGTTCCATCTCTTGCTATTGTAAATAGTGTTGTGATGACCATGGGCGTGCATATATCTGTTCCAATCCTGGTTCTCATATCTTTAGAATATGTACCAGTAATGAAATTGCTGGAGCAAATGGTTTTTCTAATTATAAATTTTTAGGAATCGCCATATTGCTTTCCACAGTGGTTGTATCATTTGACAGTCCCATCATCAATGTATGAGAGTCCCGATCTCTCCACATCCTTACCAGGATTTGTTATTTTCTTTCTTGTTGAACTTTGCTACTATGCTAGAGCAAGATGATATCTCCTTTTTGTTTTGATTTGCATCTCTCTAACAACTAAAGATCATGAACATTTCTTATGTGTTTGTTGGCTTCCTGGATATCCTCATTGGTGAAGTGTCTCTTCTTGCTTCTGTCCATTTTTAAATTGGATTATTTGTCTTTTTGTTGTTGAGGTGTTGGAGTATTCTATAAATTCTAGAGCTAAATCCCTTGTCAGACATGTCATTGCAGAATATTTTTTCTCAATCTCTAGGTTCTCTTTTCACTCTTTTGGAGAAATCTTTGGAAGCACATAAAAAATTTATTTTGAGAAGGTCCCATTCATCTAGTTTATCTTCTGCTGTTTGTGCACTTTGGTTTATGCTTGACAGTCTATTTATGCCATATATTAGGGCCACTAAATTTGTCCCTAGTTTTTTCTTAAGGAATTTTATAGTTTTAGAATTCACATTTAAGTCTTTGATCCATTTGGAGTTAGTTTTGTGTATGATGGAGTTATAGCTCTTGTTGCATTTTCTGCAAATGGATATTCAGTTTTGCTAGCACAACTTGTTAAACAGATATCCTCTTCCCCGTTTAATTGATTTCAGTCTTTTGTGAAAGATTACCTGAGCATGGGTTGATGAATCTATTTCTGGGTTCTCAATTCTATTCCACTGGTTTGGGTGTCTGTCATTAGACAAATACCAGGCAGTTTTGACTAATGTAGGTGTATAGTAGGTTTTGAGATCTGGGAGTGTGAGACCTCCTACTTTATTCTTCTTTAATAGTGCTTTGCTTATCCAAGGTCTCTTTCCTTTCCATATAATGTTGTTGTTGTTGTTGCTATGTTCTATTGAGTCACCTCCAATTCATAGTGACCCTATGAACAGCGAAACGAAATACTGCTTGGTGTTGTTATAATACCCAGCCAGCTCCACAATATCTGCTATACCTATAGCCTATATATCTATATACCTATAGCCACAGTCACTGTGTCAATCCATCTCATTGAGGGCCTTCCCCTCTTTGTTTGACCCTCCACCTTACCAAGCAAGACATCCTTCTCCAGGGAATGGTCCCTTCTGACCACATGACCAAACTACATGAGACAAAGTTTGGCCATTCTTGCTTCCAAGGAGCATACCAGCTGCAGGACAGATTTGTTAGTTCTTTTAGCATTCCATGGTATTTGCAGCATACTTCAGCAGCCCTGCATCTCAAAAGCATCAATTCTTCTTCGGTCTTCTTTATTCCTTGTCCAGCTCTCACATGCATATGAGGAGATTGAAAATATCATGGCTTGTGTCAGAAAATTGTCTTGGACAATTTTCTCAGTGGTTGTCTTTTTCTCTTCCTGTTCTGGCATTCCCATTACACATTGGTTATTCCTTTTGATGGTTTCCACCTGAATCTTAGGCTTTCTTCATTTAATTTTTATCTTTTTTTCTGATTGATCCATTTCCAAAGAAGCATTGAGGTATGTGTGTTTGAACTCATTAATTCTGTCTTCCTTTGATTCAATTCTATTCCTTTGCCCTTTCTATGAGTTATCTATTTCTGAAAATTGAGTATTAATCTTCTGAATGTCTATCTGTATATTTTGTATCATTTCTAATTTTTCATTTATTTTGTTATTTTTGTTCTTGTATTTTCTTCTGAAATTGTTCTAGGGTTTTGTCTGCGTTTCCCTTCTTAATTTTGTCAGTGTTTTCCTTGATCTGTCTCTCAATCCATTGACCTAAATAAGATTCTTTTGAATTCCTGATCAGGGAGTTCCAATG
>NW_006922494.1:156857-163102 GCF_000298275.1 Orycteropus afer afer | reverse complement strand
TCCATTCTTGATAACATTTCCCTGTTTTTTTTTTTTTTTTTTTTCCTTCACTGCTGCTTCCATTGGCTTTGATGCAGAATCCAAGTAAAATTAAATCCTTGACAGCTTCAATATTTTCTTCCTTTATCATGATGTTACTTATTGGTCCAATTGTTATGATTTTTCCTTTCTTTATATTAAGATATAATTCATGCTGAAAATTGTAGTCTTTGATCTTCATCAGCCAGTGTTTCAAATCATCTTCACTTTGAGTAAATAAGATTGTGTCATGTTAATATCACAGGTGGTTAATGAGCCTTCCTGTAATCCTGATGCTGCATTCTTCCTCATATAGTCTGGCTTCTTGGATTATTTGCTCAGCGTACAGATTGAATAAATACGGTGAAAACACACAACCCCGATGAACACCTTTCCTGATTCTAAACCACTTGTTCTCCTTGTTCTGTTCAAATAAATGCCTTTTGGACTATGTGCACGTTTTGGATGAACACAGTTAAGTGTTCTGGAATTCATAATATTCACAATTTTATCCATATTATTTATAATGTACACAGTCAAATGCCTTTGTATGGTCAATAAAACACAGCTAAACACCTTTCTGGCATTTTCTGCTTTTAACCAAGGTTATTCTTCTATCAACAACAATATCTCTTGTTCCATGTGCTGTTCTGAATCGGCCTTGAATTTTTGGCAATTTCCTGTCGATGTACTATTGCAGCCATTTTTGAATTATCATCAGTGAAGTTTTACTTACTTGTAATATTAATGATATTATTACATCTGATAATTTTCACACATAATTAGATCACTTTTCTTTGGAATGAGCCCTAATATGGATCTCTTTCAGTTGGTTCATTATGTAGCTTTCTTCCTAATTTCTTTACTTAGAAGGGTGAGTGCTTCCAGCATCATATTCATTGTTGAGACATCTCGCTTCTTATTCAATAATTTCCTACAGCCTTGTTTTTCCCCAGTGCTTTCAGTGTAGCTTGGACTTCTTCTGTCAGTACCATAGGTTCCTGATCATATGTTGCCTCCTAAAATGGGTGCACATCGTCCAATCCATTTGTTCCAGTGATAATGTTTTTCTTCCATCTTCTTCCTTTTTATTATTATTTTTTTAAATTGTGATTTGGGTGAATGTTTCTACAGCAAATTGGTCTTCCATTTAATAATTCATACACAATTTGATATGTGGCATTGATTGCAAACCTGACAATGTAACAGCGCTCTCCCCACTCCCTTTCTCTGTTTACTGTTTCTATTTGTCCTTCTATCCATCCCTTCCTGTCTTCTGAGCTTCAATCCTGAACATAATGTTCTTTTTGATCTCTTATGATTGGTGGTTCTTGAGAGTGTATCTCTCTGGTGTTACTGTTCACTTTATAGTCCTGTTTATTGTTTAGCTTACATTTGAGCCATGAGAGTGATTTAATTCAAGGCCTGAATGGTGTCTTAGGGCCATAATTTCAGGCATTCCACCAGTCACTATGTTGTTGTTGTTGTTGTTATGTGCCATCGAGTCAGGCCAGACTCCTAGAGACCCCTCCTTGTGTTTCTGAGGCAGTATCACTATGGAAGTAGATTGCCCCATCATCCTTCTGAAGAGTGGCTGGTGGGTATGAACCTCCAGCCTTCTGGTTAGCAGTCAAGTGCCTTAGGCACTACACTACCAGAGCTCCCACCAGTCATTATAAGACTAGTAAATTTTGTCTTTTTTATAAATTTGAGCTTTGTTCCCGTATTTTCTCCCACTCATTACCCAAGACATTTCAGAGTCTTCAGCAGTGGGCATTCTTGAATTCTTCTGCTCTCAAGGTCTTGGAAGTTGGGGTTCAGTGGCCCATTAGTCCTTTGGAATAATTGTTTCCTTGCATGTTTGATTTTCTTCACTTTTTAGCTTCAGATGGGAGAGACCAAAGTTGTCACTCATGATCTTTTAATGTCCCTGTTACTACTCACCAAAGTAGGATATAGAATATTGTCTTTGTGGACTATGTTACGCTAACTGATCTTGATATTCCCCAAGACTATGGTCCTGAACCCCCAGACCCAGTGACTTCTTCCCTCAGGGTGTTTGATTACGGCTAATAAGTTTTCTTAAGTTTGCCACCTGTATATTCTACTATATCCATGGATATATTGACATCAGTTATAAATACATAGAAATATTCTCTGTCAATTTTATATACTTGTGGCTATAGCCCCATTCACCTTCCTACTCCTGTTCTGCTTGGATGTCTAGCCATGTATCCATTTCTATATTATCGTTACTGTTATTGCAGGATTTTATATGATATAGTACTTACCTCTGTTGCTTTTACTCTCGTGATCCTCCCAGTGTCTTCATTTGCTTTATCATGTTGTGCTGACTTCATCCTTATTGCATACTGCCTTCTCTTCACGTAAGTTCCTGTTTGTCTACCCTGCAGTTTGTGATTTACATTTCCTTCTTTTCCAACCCCTGGTAACCTTCAAAGAATGATTCTACCTGTGAGTAAACATTTTCTTGACTTTTTATAATAATGATTTATACAATATTTGTCCTTTTGTGATTGACTAATACACTCAGCATAATGTTCTCAAGATTCATCCATGTTATGAAGTGTTTTGCAGATTCATCATTAATTTTTATTGTTGCATAGTATTCCTTTGGGGACCTCTGCTGGCATAGTGCTAGCAGCATTTACTGCTACACAGAAGGTTGGTAGTTGAGACCCACCAGCCACTCCTCAGAAGGAAGGTTGGGCAACCTACTTCTGTAGTGATACCACCTCAGAAATCCAAGGAGTGGTCGCTATGAGTCAAAATCGATGCCATGGCAGGGAGTTTGAGTTTAGTAATCTTTGGTATGTATACACCGTACTTTGTTTACCCATTCATCCATTGATAGTTGTTTCCAACTTTTTGCTATTATGAATAATGCTCTTTGACATTAATGTGCATATTTCAAAGTTCCTATTTCTCTATGATATATACCTGGTAGTGAGATTTAGAAATCATATGGTATTTCTATTTCCAACTTTTTAAAGACTTGTAATACCATTTTCCACAGGGGTTGTACTATTTTCCAATTCCACCAGCACTGTATGAGGGCTCCAGTCTCTCCACACCTTCAACTAGCATTTGTTGTTTCTTGTTTCTTTGAACTTTGCTATTAATGTTGAAGTGAGATGTTGTCTCATCCATGATAGTTTTCACTTGCATCTCTCTAATGTCTAATGATTGCAAGCATTTCTTCTTGTGTATGCTGGGCACTTGAATGTCTTGTTTGACAAAGTCTTTGTTCATGACCTCTGCTCATTTTTGAACTGGATTGTTTGTCTTTTTCTTCTTGAGGTGTAAAGTTTTCCATACATTTTAGAACTTAGTCCCTTGTCTGATAGGTCATTACCATTTTTTTCCAAGTCTGTAGGTTCTCTTTATTCTTCTAGTGAAGTGTTTCGATGCACGTAGATATTTGATTTTTAAGTTGTCTCAGTTGTCTAGTTTCTCTTCTGCTGTTTGTGCATTTTTAGTTATGTTGTATAGTGTATTCATGCAATGTATGATGGCCAAAAACATTGCCATTATTTTTTCTCTGATTGTGTTTCTGGTTTAGGTTTTAATTTAAGTTTTGACCTATCTTGAGTTAGTTTTTGTGTATGGTAAGTTATATGTATCCTGTTTCACTTTTCTACAAATGGAATTCCTGGGTTTTTTTTAGCACATTTTGTTAAAGAGACTATCTCTTCCCATTTAATGAGTTTAGCCATTTGCCAAAGATCCTGTCCATAGATCCTTACCCCTTGTTCAGCATCCTTTTCTGAATTTGGCTTGAATTTCTGGCAGTTTCTTGTCAATGTACTGCTGCAAACATTTTTTAAATTATTTTCAGTAATTTCACTTTCATTTGATAGTAATGATATGGTTCAGTAATTTCCACATTCTGTTGGATTACTTTCCTTTTTAATGGGACAAATATGGATCTCTTCAAGTCAGTTGAACAGGTAACTGTCTGGTCAATTTCCTGGTATGAACAAGGGCACACTTCAAGCATTGCTTCCATTTGTTGAAACATCGTGATGAGAATTCTATCAAGTCCTGGAACCTTGTTTATCTCACATTTCTTCAGTGCAGTTTAGATATCTTCCTTCAGTGCTGCTAGTTCTTACTCATATACTACCTCCTGAAATGGTAGGATGTACACTAATTCTGTTTGACATAGTGCTTTTGTGAATCCCTTCTACCTTCTTTTGATGCTTCCAGCATCATTGAATATTTTGCCCACAGAGTCCTTCAATAGTGCAACTCAAGGCTAAATTTTTTCTTCAATTGATTCTGCTTGAGAAATGCCAAACATGTTCTCCCCTTTGGATTTTCTAACTCCAGGTATTTGAATATGAGCATGGCATATATTGGTTTCTTTTGTTTTCTTATTATAGTGCTTTGTAGGTGAATATTCAGTTAGATTTACTTCATAGTACTTCACTTTTTGGATGTCTTCTGTAAGTGGTATTGTTTTCCTGCTTTCTCTTTCAGAGTTCCCTTGGTTAGTGTCAGGAATCTGAGTTATTTTTGTATGTTGATCTCACACCTTGACAGTTTGGTGAATCTTTCCATTATTTTTCTTGTTGAATCCCTGGCATTTTCTGTGCATAGCATTATCATCTACATATAGAAATAATTTTACTTATTCCTTGCCAATTTGGATGATTTTCATTTTTCTTTATTTATTTTTCTGTCTTGGACTCCCAATACAATTTTCAGTAAGACTGATAATAAAGGGCAACCTCATCTAGCTGCTGTTCACAAGGTGAATCCAGCCCTGCACCCAGTGGAAAAGTGTCTAAGGTATTTGACTGCTAACCAGAAGGCTGAGAGTTCAAACCCACCAGTACTTCTCAGAAGGAAGATTGAACAATCTATTTCTGTAGATATGCTGCCTCGGAAACCCAAGGAGGGATTGCTATGAGTTGAAGTGACTTTACAGTAGTGAGTTCATTTTTTTTTTCCTCTCTCTCCATTGAGAATAATATTAGCCATTTGTTTTATATCTATTCCTTTGATTATGTTGACCTTCTCTTCTATTCTTATATTGCTCAGATTTTTTTTAATCAAGAATGAGTGATGGATTTTGTCAAATACCTTTTTTGCATCAATTGATTTGATCATGTGGCTCCTTTGTTTATTTATATTATGGATTATGTTGATTGTTTTCCTAATGTTTTAAAACTGATATAAATCTCACTTGCTCATGATACATTATTATTATTATTATTACTGATATATCTGTTGAGAATTTTTTCATCTATGTTCATGAGGGATATTGGTCTATAATTTTCTTTTCTAGTGTTTTCTTTTCTTTTTTTTCCTGGTTTTGGTATCAGGCTTATATTCATTTCATAAAATGAGTTTGCAATTATTCCATCATTTTCTGTGTTCTATAATAGTTTGTCCTCTCTTCTCTAATGTTTGGTAAAATTCACCAGTGAAGCTTCTGAATTAGAACTTTTATTTGGTTTGGAGTTTTTTTTAATGTCCTGGTCAATTTATTTTTTGATAAGTATGCTCAAATATTCTACTTCAGATTGTGGGAGTTTAGGCAGGAAGCATGTATCTAGAAATTTTGCCATATCCTCTAGGTTTTCAAATTTGTTGGAGGATAGTTCTTCACAGTATTCCATTAGTATCCTTGATATTTTTGGAAGTTCTGCTGTAGTATCACTTACTTAACTTCTTACTCATGTTATTTGCATTTGCTCTTTCTTTTCCATTGTTAAATTTGCCAGTGGTTTACCAATATTACTAATCCATTCCAGAAAACCAACTTCTAATCTTGTTAATTTTTCTATTGTTTGTTTTCTGTTTCATTTGTACTACTTCATTTTTTATTATTTCTTTTCATCTGGGGACTGTAGGCCTTTTTGTAGTTCTTTTACTAATTGGTGGAAATGTTGTGCTAAAGTGCTGGTTTTATTTTTTCCTTCTTTTCTGATGTGTGTTTGTGGCTATAAAATTTCCTATTATCACTGCTGTTATCATGTCCCAAGTATTTTGGTGTGTTATGTTTTCATTCCCTTGTTACCCTCCCAAGAGGGTCTGGGTCTCTAGGAGCAAGGTAAGCATGGGCGGGCTTGTGCTTAGTCTGTGGGAGCGAGGTAAGCATGGGCGGGCTTGTGCTTAGTAACCGGGAGCGAGGTAAGCACAGGCGGGCTTGTGCTTACTCACTGATCTGCACTGAACACTTTCCCTTGTTACCCTCC
>NW_006922494.1:149177-153705 GCF_000298275.1 Orycteropus afer afer | reverse complement strand
GGCTGCGATGATGGGCTCAAGTATAGCAGGGATTGTGGGGCTGGTGCGGGATTGGGCAGTGTTTCGTTCTGCTGTGCATGGGGTCGCTATGAGTCGGAAAGGACTCGACGGCACTTAACAACAACAACAATGTTTTCATTCTTGGAATATTTTTAATTTCTTCTAATACCTAGTGTTTTTTAAACAGGGGGTTACTCAGTTTCTATGTATTTGATTTTTTCCTTGATCTCCCTGTTCTTGATTTCTAATTTTATGGCATTGTGATCTTAGAAGATGCTTTGTAGGGTTTTGATGTTTTTACAATTATTTAGATTTACTTTGTTGTATATCACAAGATCTATTTTGGAGAATGTACTGGAACTGTATCTTCATTCAGTTTCTTTTCAGTTGTTTTGTCCTTCATTGACATTGGTTTATTGAAGTCTTCTACTATTTTTGTAGATAATCATGCGATTTACTCTTTCACAAATGACAAATTGAAGAGGAATGGCATCACATTCATTTTCAAAAATAATTTTTCAAGATCCATCTTGAAGTATAATGTGGTAAGTTATAGGTTCATAGCCATATGCCCACAAGGAAGAACATTATTGAAGACTATTCAAATTTATGAACTAACCATTAAAGCCACTGAAGAAGAAATTGAAGATTTTTACCAACTTCTGCATCCTGAAATTGATCAAACAAGCAATAAAAATGTATTGATTATTACTGGTGATTGGAATGCAAAAGTTGGAAACATAGATGATTCAGCAGGAGTTGGAAAATATGGCCTTGCTGATAGAAAGGATGTCTGAGACTGCATGATAGAATTCTGCAACATTAATGCCTTCAGTGCAAATAATTTTTTCAGCAACATAAATGGTGACCTTACATGTGGATCTTGCCAGATGGAATACACAGAATCAAATCAACTACATCTGTGGAAAGAGGCAATGGATTGGATAAGCTCAATATCATCAATCAAAACAAGGCCAGGAACTGACTGTGGAGCAGACCATCAGTTGTTCATGTGCAAGTTCTAGTTAAAGCTGAAGACAATTGAAACAAGTCCATTAGAGCCAATATATGGTCTTAATTATGTCTAACCTGAATTTCGAGACTATCTGTAGAATAGATTTGATGCATTGCACACCAATGATCAAAAACCAGACAAATTGTGGGATGAGTTCAAGAATGTCATACATGAAGAAAGCAAAGTGTTATTAAAAAGACAAGAAAGGAGTTAAAGACAAAAATGGATGTCATAATTGACTCTGAAACTTGTTCTTGAATGGAGATCAGCTAAAGCAAATGGAAGAAACAAAAAGATAAAAGAGCTGAACAGAAGATTTCCAAGAGCAGCTAGAGAAGACAAAGTCAATTATTATAAGGGCATTTACAAAGGCTTGGTATTAAAAAACCAAAAGGGAGGAACTCAATCAGAATTTCTGAAGTTGAAAGAACTGAAGGAAAATCCAAGCCATCATATATATGGATTATATGGGCAAAATAGTGACTGATGGAGAAAGCATCAAAAGAAGATGGATGGGATATACAAAGTCATAGTAACAGAAAATTGATTTATGTTCAACTATTTCAGGAGGTGGCATATGATAAAAAACCAATGGTATTGAAGGACGAAGTTGAAGTTGTGCTGGGGGAACTGGCGGAAAGAAAAGGCTTTAGGAATTGATGAGTAAGTAAGGATTGTGAGGCTGGCGCATGATCCTGCAGTGTTTTGTTCTTTGTACATAGGGTCACTATGAATTATAGCCTACTGGACAGCACATAACATGACATCATCTTGGAAGCATTAGTTAGGTGGTTGTTCTGGTTATCTAGCACCACTCTGACAAGAATATATCACAAATGGGATGGCCTTAACAAACAGGAGTTTATTCTCTTACAGATTGGAATCTTTAAGTCCAAGTTCAAAGTGACAGGCTCTAGGGGCCATGTGAAAGCCCCTCAATCTTGGGCTTCAGCTCTGCCTCTTGCTCCCAGCCCACTGAAACAAGAGGCATTTCTTTACTTAGGCAGCTACTAGCTGCTGAAGCTAACGAAGCTAAGATAGACAAATAAAATGGTACAGTCCCCATGTTACCAAACCACATGGCAGGCCATTAATTCAAGTCCATTATAAGTCCCAAGGTCGGCAGAGCATGGAAGGCAGCTGAACAATGACACAGTCACATGCAGGGTCCAAGTGTGTCATAATCTCCCAACTGTTCCCAAGTTTGCTTCTTGTATAACAGAAGCACATCATATACCCAAAGCAGCTACTCAGCTGCTTGTGGTAGATCCCACCATGGAGTTGATTGCCAGTCTCATCATGGGGAATAACCACCACCAGCTGCCTAGCCACTCAACCAGGCCCAGTCAAGCTGACACACAAACATAAACACCACAGTGGCTATAAATTTTTAAAAAGATTCTTAAGTTATTTAATATACACTGCTTAGAAAAACATTAGATTTTGCCAGAGAAAAATTTTTTTCAAAAGAAAAGTAATCATTTTGTCATGTGTATTGGTTCTCTTATACCACTCTACAGAAAATACAACTAACAGATGGCTTTAACAAATAGGGATTTATTCTCTTACAGTTTTGGAGGCTAGAAATCTGAATTCATTATCCCAGCTCCAGGGGCTGGGTAAAGGCCACTCAACCTTGGGCTTCAGTTTCACCTCTTGCTCCCTGCCCACTGGAGCTGGAGGTGTCTCTACTCGGGAAGCTGCTGGTTGCTGAGGCTGA
Organism: Orycteropus afer afer; assembly: GCF_000298275.1. Classification (NCBI taxonomy): domain Eukaryota; kingdom Metazoa; phylum Chordata; class Mammalia; order Tubulidentata; family Orycteropodidae; genus Orycteropus; species Orycteropus afer. Next base: position 150,970 of record NW_006922494.1, on the reverse strand, counting down.
CAAACCCAAGGTCAACAAACAAAATGGTCAAGTCCAAAAATTATCAAGCAACATGGCAGGCCACTAGTTCAAGTCCAGAAACAGTGCCAAGATAAGTAGACAACATGGCAGGCCACACAATGATGACTTGGCCAAATGTAGGATCCAAATGTGATAGGAAGCTCAAGACTTTTCTCAAAGTATCTTCTTACACACCAGAAGCACACCACATCCCTACTCAACTGCTCACAGCAGATTCATCATGTAGTTGATTACCAGTCTCATTGTGGGGAATCACTCTATCCAACTGCCCAGCCACTCAAAACTAGTCCCCATTCCAAGTTAACACATAACCTTAACTACCACATCATGTAAATTAAAAAAAAAAAAAAAAAAAAAACAACTTAGGATCCCTGCCCACACTACTCAATCTATAAGTCTTCATGAGGTCTCAGTGAAAGTACTCTGAAAGCTGACAACAGGAGATCTACAAATTTATATGAAAATACATCTTTGTTCCAGAAGATGACTGTTAGAACTTAGGGCATTATTGGCCAATAAGTATATGACTATTTTTTTAAAATTTTTTATCAGAGATTAGTGGAAAGAACAGTACCTTGGGTAACTGAAAATGCTTTGGAGAAGTTAAGACCCAAGAACATTTTTGAGATTGAATCCTGTAATAATACATCTTGTCCATCTCTTACTCTCATAGAGCTGAACAAAAGTGCCTGAAGTGCTTGTTCCAGTTCGTCATGTTGGAAATCACAAACTTGAAAGCTCACATACTAGCAGGGATTCTCAATTGCAAAAATGAATTCTCAGTTGATAACTACCAAATCATTGAGGTACTTGTAAGAACTGTCATAGAAAACAAATTTTTAGAACCAATGAAACATGAATATTTCAAATAAGTTTAACCTATTTGCTCAGAGATTTATATTAGTGTGCTACATCTACAAGTAAAAATTTTCAATTAAGAAGATAATTCATTGCAGATCTTGGAAACAAAAAATACAATTACCAGAATAAAAACACAATACATGGATTGACTATTAAAATGCATATAGCTGAACAGAAAATTAACAATGTGGAAAATTAGAGGAAGGAATTTTCTCATCACACAGCACACCAGTATAAAGTTGAAAGAAAACAGGAGGAATAAAGAGACAAAAAGAATAGATTCAGAGATTCTCACATATCTCTGGTATAGTAACAGAAGTAGAGAATAAAGATAAAGAAAATTATGTAATTATTGAAGAAACAAAGTCTGAGAATTTTCCATGACTTAAACTGGAAACAATTCTCTGATTAAAGACCTGGTGGAACACCAAGCAGGTTTAAAAATTCCATATTTCAAAACCCTGTGACAATTCTTTTTAAATAAAAGATAAAATTATTTTATTTAAAAAGAATAAACCACCTACTGAGAATCATACTCATTTTAGAATTATTTTCATCAATATTAGGTCAAGAAAACAATGGAACATTTTCTAAAACCAAATAAAGGAAAATAATTTTGATTTTATAAATTCTATACCCCTTAAAATTGTTTTATACTCCACAATTTGAAGGGTGGATGAAATGGTCAGACATTTAGTAAGCTTATCTACAGCAAGCTGTCCCTGAAAGATTCTGGAAAATACACTGAGGATAACCTAATACAGCTAGAAGAAAGAAACTAGATTCAATATATGTGTGTGTGTGTGTGTGTGTATAAAGAAATAAATTAATAAAGTAATTTCTGTACAAGTCATTATCTAAAATATCACCTGTTTTTTGATACTAATGCTCAATTCACATCTAGAAAATAT
>NW_006922494.1:147764-148957 GCF_000298275.1 Orycteropus afer afer | reverse complement strand
AACACAAGTGAATGGTTTTAATAAACATAAATTTATTTTCTCACAATTTTGAATTCAAAGCTCTCTCTAGGGGAAGGCTTTTTCTCTCGGTCAGGTCTAGAGGAAGACTTTTGTGTTTTCTCAACATCTGTGGACCAGTATCCCTTGGAGATCTCCATGTATGTTGGCATCTATCTTCCCCTGGGTCTAGGAGAATCTCAATTCAAGGAAACATTCCACTCCTAGTTTTTCTTTCTCTGTGGTTGTGAGGTTCCTCTCTTCTCTGCTTGCTTCTCTCTGCCTTTATCTCTTGTGAAACAAAAAGGAGTGACTCAAGCAAAAGGATGGCTTCAGTAAGGTAGTGATGATGGATAGTGACTTAAGTAAGGTGGTACTTAAATAGTGGGACTCAAGTTACTTCTCATCCTAACCCAGCTTATATGATTTACAATAAATGATGACTACATCATTACTAACTGACAAATCATAGCCTAGCCAGGTTGACACAGTTTTTAGGTGACAAAATTCTGTCCATATTCCACCATTTACCTCCCCTAATTAATGTCTTTGCTGTATGCAAAATATGTTCACTCCATTATGTCATTCCAAACATCTTAAATTGTTTACAAGTCCAAAATCTCCTTCTGTTCTAGTTGGAACTGTGAGCATCTGCATCTATAAACAAAGTCCAGTAGCCAGCATGACATCAAATTGAAGCAATCTACACCATTTCACAGGGGCAAACAGCTTTCTTTTGATTTGTTGAGGTTCTGGTCAGCTCATCCCTAGCCTCTGTGGGCTGGGTCAATGGTATCAGCCATAGGCTCAGAAGTTCACATATCTCCCCACACTTCAGACCAGTGAGCCCCTTCTTTCTCTCTCGCATTGGTAGCTCTCATGAACTAAATGAATGACTATCATTCATAGACTCAGGAGTCCATACAACTCTCTGCGTTTCTGATCAGCTACCTCTTTCTCTCTCTCTCATTCCTAGACTATGTGGGATATGTCCAAACTCAGCCTGTTTCTTTATTGCTGCACTTTCCCACTTCCATTCATTCAGTGATTCCAGGTGTTCACCACAAGCGAACACACCAGGTACTCACCAGCTCCGTTTAACTTCTAGTCTTAAAAGAGACTGACGGGCACTGACTTTTCCTGTCTCAGTGTACCCTAGGGAAATCCTCTTCCTTAAAATTTAAAAAGTCAAAATT
>NW_006922494.1:145938-146539 GCF_000298275.1 Orycteropus afer afer | reverse complement strand
AATACTTGAAAATAATTCAGACTAGTTCTTTGTCGTTGCATAAAAATATTGGGGTTTTTCCATTGTCCAATCACATATTCATTGTTTTCTTTTCAGGCTTCACCAGCAGCACATTTAACATCCACATTTTTAGCATCATTCTGTTTTTTGTGCCATTTGTATTCTCTGAGACAATAGAGACTTTCTCTATAGCTCTCCTCTGCTGTGTCAATCCATTTCATTGAGGGTCTTCTTCTTTTCCACTGACTCTACTTGATCATACATAATATCCCTTCCTAGGGACTGGTCCATCCTGATTAAAGTACATGAGATAAACCATCCTTTCTTCTAAGGAACATTCTCTCTTCTTTCAAGAATTTGTTTTAGTTTTCTAAAACTTCTATAACAAAGATGCCACAAGTGTGCAGTTTTAATAAACCTATATTTATTTTCCCAATGTTTAAGAGGCTAGATGTTGAATTCAGAGCTCTGGCTCTAGGGGAAACCTTTCTTTTCTGTGTTGGATCTGGAGGAAGATTTTTGTCTACTTTCAACCTCTCTAGGCCTTGTATTCCTTGGAGAACTCCACGTGTCTTGGCATCAATCTTTCCCTAGTTCTAGA
>NW_006922494.1:143590-144539 GCF_000298275.1 Orycteropus afer afer | reverse complement strand
TGAAACTTGAAGCTATTTTCAACTCAACTGTGATGAGTTTGAGAAAAGTATTTTAATTTTACCCTTCTTACTATTTTTTTTTTTTAGAAATCCTCTTTTTTAGGTGCCATCAAGTTGTCTCTGACTCATAGTGACCCTATGTACAACAGAATGAAACACTGCTCAGTCATCTACCAGCCTCACTATCCTTGCTATACCTGAGCACATTATTGCAGTCACTGTGTCAGTCCATCTCACTGAAGGCCTTCCCCTTGTTTGCTGGCCTTCCAAGCATAATATTCTTCACCAAGGAATGGTCTTTTCTGACAACATGACCAAAGTAGGTAAGACAAAGTCTGGCCATTCTTGCTTACAAGGACTATTCTGGCTGCACTTATTCCAGGACAGATTTGTTAGCACTTCGGGCAGTCCAGGGTACCTTCAGCATTCTTTGCCAACATCATAACTCAAAAGCATCGCCTCTTTTTCCATCTTCCTTATTCACTGTTCATCTTTCCCAAGCATATCATGTGATTGAAAATACCATGGTTTGGGTTAGGCACAACCTACTCTTTAAGGAGACATCTTTGCTCTCCAGGACTTCAAAGAGTTCTTTTGCAGCAAATCTGCCCAATGCACTACACCATCTGATGTCATGACTGCTGCTTCCTTTATTGTTGATTGTGAAACCAAGTAATATGAAATCTTTGAGAACTTCAATCATTTCTCCATTTATCAAGATGCTGCTTATTGGTTCAGTTGTGAGGATTTTTGTTATCTTTGTGTTGAGATGTAATCCATACTGCAGACTGTTGTCTTCAATCTTTATCAGTAAGTGCTTCAAGTCATCCTGACTTTCAGCAAGCAAAGTCGTGTCATTTGCATATTGCACGTTGTTAATGAGTTTTCCTGCAATTCTGATGCCACATTCTTCTTCATATAGTCCAGCTTCTTGGAATATTTGCTCAGT
>NW_006922494.1:141607-142720 GCF_000298275.1 Orycteropus afer afer | reverse complement strand
ATCTCACCTACTTTGGTCATATTGTAGATGGCTCTGGAGGCATCATTCCCTCCAGAAGTATATCATAGTTGATAATGTAGAGGGTCAGTGAAAATAGGGAAGATCCTCAATGAGGTGGATTGACATAATGACTCCAAACAATGGGCTAAAGCAGAGCTAGGATTGTGAGGATTGTGCAGGACTAGGCAGTGATTTGTTCTGATGTACATATGGTCAGTATGATTTGGAGCCAGCTCAATGGCACCAAATGACAACAATAATGTGTGTGTGTTTACATAAGTAAATGTATGTAAGTAGGTATGCATGTGTGGGTGTGTGTGTGTGTCTGTGTGTGTGTGCATGCATGTTGTCGTGCACATATAGTCTGTGCTGTGGAGCCAAATATAACCTAGACTTTGTGAAAAAAGGTCTTTCTTATTACTTCTGGCAAGTTGGTAATGAGATATTCTAAAACACTTTGGCTTTGATCTTCTGCAATATTTTTGAAGATCCTCTAGCTGATGATACTAATTAAGAAAAATCAAAAAGAAGGGGTAAAAAGAAACCTTAACTTTTGCTATCACTGACAAATAGAAACACCAAACACACAAAGTACAGGAAAACTGAGTCTGAGTTTTATTACAAGAAGTTGTTATAGTGCTCAAGAAATTGAAGACATAGCGTTTATGGTGGGGAATTCTGAGTTTGTCATGAGTACTATTCTTTGGGGGGATCACCAGGGCAAATGTTAAATGGAATGTTCAGTATGGAGAGTAGTGTCCGTTCTTGTTGAATAGGGAGAAAGGAAAAAATGGATGAGGTTATGGGGAATCTTTCTATTCTAACCACAACTTCCCTGTTAAACTTTACAGCTTTCAAAATAAAATTTTGTCACTAGGATTCTTTTCTTACTGTGTTTAGCAAAAAAAGAAAAAAAAAAAAACTCATCAAATAATCAAAGGAAAATTTTAGCATATTTTTCTTAGCCTACTTAGGGCAATGATATAACTTCAAGATCCTGTCCAGATTCTATTAATTAGACTAATTGGACCAAAGTTAAGCATACTTCATAAATTATTAATTAAAATTTAGTAATAATTATATAAGAAGCCAAGCTGATGAGTTGTCAATAGA
>NW_006922494.1:137543-138398 GCF_000298275.1 Orycteropus afer afer | reverse complement strand
GGAATGGTCCCTTTTAACAACATGGCCAAAGTAGGTGAGACTATGCCTGGCTTTCCTCACTTCCAAAGAGGATTCAAGCTGCATTTCCTTCAGGACAGATTTGTTCATTCTTCTTACAGCCCATGGTATTTACAGTATTCTTCACCTACCCCACAAGTTAAAGGTGTCAGCTCTTCATAGATCTTCCTTATTCATGGTCCAGCATTCACATGCATAAGAGGTGACTGAAAATACCATGGATTGGGTTAAGTGCATCATATTCTTCAAAGTGACATCTTTACTTCTTAACAATTTAAAGAAGTATTTTATAACAGATTTGCTCAGTGCAATACAACATTTGATTTCTTGACTTCTGCTTCCAGGGGTGTTGATTGTGGATCCAAGTAAAATGAAATCCCTGGCAACTTCAACCTTTTCTTCATTTATTGTAATGTTTATTGATCCTGTGGTAAGGATTTTCATTTTCTTTATGTTGAGGTTTAATCCATACTGAAGACAGTAATCTGTTTTCTTCATCAGTAAGTTCTTCAAGTCACCTTCATTTTCAGCAAGCACAATTATGTTATCTGGATATTGTATGTTATTAATGACTCTTCCTCCAATCCTGATGCCAAAATCTTCTCCATATAGCCCAGCTTCCTGGATTATTTGCTCAGTATACAGATTGAATAACTATGATGAAAATATATAGTTCTCAGGCACATCCTTCTTGATTTTAAGCCATCCACCATCTCTTGTTCTGTGCAAACAATAGCCTTTTCATTCATATACAGGTTCCTCATGAGCACAATTAAGTGTTGTAGAATTTCCATTCTTTGCAATATTGTACATAATTTGTTATGAGCCACACTGTCA
>NW_006922494.1:126647-137443 GCF_000298275.1 Orycteropus afer afer | reverse complement strand
CCTTTTCATTCATATACAGGTTCCTCATGAGCACAATTAAGTGTTGTAGAATTTCCATTCTTTGCAATATTGTACATAATTTGTTATGAGCCACACTGTCAAATGCCTTTACATGGTCAATAAAACAAGTGTAAGCATCTTTCTGGTATTCTTTGCTTTCAAAAAAGATCCATCTCACATCATGTCCTCTTCTGAGTCCAGGTTGAATTTCTGGAAGTTCCCCATCAATATACTGTTACAGCCATTCCTGCATTATCTTCAGCAAAATTTTACTTACATGTGATATTAATAATATTGTATAATTTCCACATTCTGTTCTATCACTTTTCTTTGGAATGTACATAAATATGGATCTGTTCCAGTTGGTTGTCCAGGTAGCTATCTTTCAAATTTCTATGTAATGCAAAAACCCAACACCTCTAGCACTACATTCATTGTTGAAATATCTCAATAGGTATTTCATCAACTCCCGGAGCCTTGTTTTTTTGCCATTTGCCTCAGTGCAGCTTGGAGTTGTTTCACCAATACCATTGGTTCTTGATCATATGCTACTTCCTGAAATAGTTTAATATTAACCAATTCTTTTTGGTTCAGTGACTCTATATATTTTCCATTTTCTTTTTATGCTTTTTTCATCTTGCAATATTTTTCTCATATAACTTTTCAATATTGCAACTAGAAGCTTCAGTTCTTTCAGCTTGACAAATTCTGAGCATGTTCTTTCCTTTTGGTTTTCTAAATCCAAGTCTTTGCAAATTTCATTATAATACTTTACTTTGTCTTCTCAGAGTTTGAAATTTCCCTTGGAAATCTTTTCATCTCTTCTATCTTGTCATTTCTTCCATTCACTTTAGCTACCATCCATTCAAGAGCAAGTTTCAGAGTTTCCTCTGACATACATTTTGGTCTTTTCTTCCTCCCCTGTCTTTTTAATTACCTTTTGCTTTCTTTATGTGTGATGTTCCAGATATCATCTCACAACTTGTCTGTGTTTTGATCATTGTTGTTAAATGTGTCAAACCTATTCTTTAGATAGTCTCTATATTCAGCTAAGATATAATCATCAAGGTCAAATATTGGCTCTCATGAACTTGTTTTAATTTTTTTTCAGCTGCAGCATCAACTTGCCTATGAGCCGGTGATGTTCTGTTTCTTGCCTTGTTTTGACTGATGACACTGAGCTTCTCCATTGCCTCTTTCCACAGAAGTAGTTAATTTGATTTCTGTGTATTCCATTTAGTGAGACCCATGTTGTTGAAAAAAGGTCTTGCAAAATTCTGTCATGCAATCTCCAGTGTCATTTCCATCACCAAAATCATATTTTCCAAGTACTGATGCTTCTTTCCAATTCTCACATTCCAATCACCAGTAACAATTAATACATCTTGTTTGCATGTGTGGTCAATTTCACACTCTAGCAGTTGGAAAAATCTTCAATTTCTTCATCTTTGACTTTAGTGGTTGTTGTGTAAATTTGAATGAAATAGTGTTAACTGGTGTTCCTTCTAGTCAAATGGATATTATCCTATCACTGATAGCATTGTACTTCAGGATAGATCTTGAAACATTATTTTTCATGATGAACACAATTCCATTTCTCTTCAATTTGTAATTCTTGGCATAGCATACCATATGACTGTCTGATTCAAAATGACAAATACCAATCCACTTCAGTTCATTAATGCCTAGGATATCGATCTTTATGCATTCTATTTCATTTTTGACAATTTCCAATTTTCCTGCATTCATACTTCATACATTCCATGTTCTGATTATTAATGGATGATTACAGCTGATTCTTACCATTTTGAGTCATGCTCCATCAGCAAACGGAGGTCCCAAAAGCTTTACTGCATCCACATCCTTAAGGTCTACTCTACTTTGAGAAAGTAGGTCTTTCTCTGTTGTATTTTGGGTTCCTTTAAATCTGAAGGGTTTATCTTCTGGCACTATAGCAGATAATATTTCAGTGTTATTCACAAAGTTTTCATGGACAAATTCTTTGAGAAGTGGATGGTCCCATCCTTCTTCTTAGTCCATAATAGTCTAGAAGCTCTGCTGAAATCTGTCCACCATAGGTGACCCTGTTGGTATACAAAATAGTGGTGGCATCGCCTCTAGCCTCACAGAAACACGTAAGCCACCACAGTATGACAAACTGACAGACAAGTGGAGGTAAACTTGTGTAGGTAGACTTAGAAATGGAACTAAAAGTTTGGTAAACTTTGTAATATCAAATGAATCATCAATTTTCAAATTCTTGAAAATGAAAAGTTTATTAAAAATTCCTAAAAAAAAATCCTAAAATTTCAAAAATGAAAAACTATTAATCTCTTTGTTTGTGTCTTTGATTCTCAGTTTGATAATGAATAAGGTAAATGAAATATATAATATTAACATATGCAAAGTATGATATATATAACACTTACACAATCTCTGGAGAAACATGATTCTTAGCCAGATTATAATTGATTAATCCATAGTTACCCACATAAACCAAACTCACTGCCATCGAGTCAGTTCTGACTCATATTGGCCCCCATTGGGTTTCCAAGTCTGTGAACCTTTACAGAAGGAGAGTGCCTCATCTTTCTTCTGCATAGTGGCTGGTGCATTTGAACCACTGACCTTCTGGTTAGCAGACAACTGCTTTAGCCACTATACCATTTCATTTTTTTTAAGTGTAACATAGATGCAAGAAGGAAAACAAATGATGAAAGCACAATCCTGAGAACCAGAAAACTTTCTTAACCTCTCTAAATGGCATTTTCCCCACAAGTATCACATCTGGGGTCTAATATCCTTCATGAGTGTTGTCTGTTTGGAATATGGGTAAATGAAATGATGTATTTTATATTCTACTGAGTTTGATAAAATACATAGTAATTTACACATAAAATCCAAAGGAATCTATGAGCATACCATTAGAATTATACACAGATTTATCATACATCCTATATACAGGATTCATATATATGTTCATTTATAATCCCATAGGCTTGCTACAAATATTTGAAAAAATAAATTTAAAATCATTACCTATAACAGTGTCAAAAAATGTAAAATATCTAGAAATCAATTTAACAAAAACAATGTGAAATGAGGAGAAACAAATTTAATCAAAAATTTTATTAAATTGAACATATAAATAGACAAATAAATACCAAGATCATGGATAAATATTCTTATTCCTCAAAACTCTTACTCATCAAAAGCATATTTGAAAACTCGTGTGATTATGCTCATTTGTCTAATATCATTAGTATAATTAATTTTAATTTCTAAGAAGTCAAGGAATATGCATTTTTGGTCATAGTCATGTCCTCATAACCTGGTATAATTCAACACAAAAGTAAATCAGCAATTATTTGATGAAAAAATAAATAGGATGATAAATATACGAATACATGGAGAAAAAAAAAAAAAAAAACCTTGACTTATTTCTTATTCAAGTATTCATAATACTTTCTTAAGATCACTGGATAAAATTTGAAACCAGATCAATCTCTGGTTTCAGAGACATTTTAGACACACATCTCCAGATGTGTCCAAAGAAAAATTTAGCTGCTTGTTAAACAGTGGGAAGTCAATCACCAGAAGTCATCATAGTTGATCCAGAGAATCACCAGCTAGAATTACTGCAGAAATGATAAAATAATCAGATACACAGTTAAACTAGATGATGCTTAAAGTTTTACAAATAATGTTTGCTTTTAATACCCATATGACCAATAGGATTGTTCAAACTGAGTTGCTGAATTGAATCAATACCATCACTATTATTTTACGTGGACTTTTTTTTAAGTGGTAAAGAAGATACAATTTATTTTCTATTAAAACAAACGTTTTTCAAGAGATTATTTATAGTTTCTTAGTATAATTTAAAGGATTTTCTATGACATTCAAGACCATGTTTTCCCACAGCACTGCTTATCTGGAAAAATACAGACAGAATTATTTTTAACTAAATTAAGCTAAGAGTCAATTATTTTATTAAAGATGATTCAAATTTAATATTGTGTTCTATTTTCAAATATTCTCTTTAAAATATTAACCAATATAGTTCAAAGATACGATGTGTAAATATATTTAAAGAAATAGTTTTTCCATTTCTTACTATAAGTATAGTTGTTGTTGTTGTTATGTGCTGTCGAGTCAGACCCTATTTATAGCGACCCCTCCTTGGATTTCTGAGGCAGTATCACTACGGAAGTAGATTGCCCCATCTTCCTTCTGAGGAGTGGCTGGTGGGTTTGAACCACCAGCCTTCTTGTTAGCAGTCGAGTATGTTAGGCACTATGCTACCAGAGCTCCCACTATAAGTATTATTACTAAGTATTACTATGTTTTTATCGGGAGCTCTGGTAGCATGGTGGCTAAGGCACTTGACTGTTAACCAGAAGGCTGGCGGTTTAAATCTGCCAGCCACTCCTCAAAAGGAAGATGGGGCAATCTACTTCTGTAGTGATACTGCCTCGGAAACCCAAGGAGGGTTGCTATGAGTCGGATCCAACTCGACGGCACATAACAACAACTTGTTTTTATTATGTAATTATGAATCGTTTTCAAATTTCTATGTATTTCCATGGTCCTTGATTCTAAAGTGCTTTGCATAATGATGGATGGGTTTTAATTACAATCTTATATTATTAGATTATTGCATTATGTCTGATGTCAGATACAAAAAATTAATCTTAATCTAAACTTGGGCCAAAAAGATGTTAACACAATCATATAGAATTGTATCTATTGTTATTTTTTTTTTTAATTTATGAAACTGCAAGCTATTTTATTTATGAAAATATACTGTATCTGAACCTGAACTTTGTCATTAGTTTTAAAATAATAAGGTTAATGTTTGTATTGTGATTCACAACTTAATATGTTTCATTTCTCAAATGTATTTAATTTTCCCCAACATGATTCCTAGGCAACTCATACTGAAAATAGCCTATGTCTATTTTTAATTTTATACATAGAATCAATGGCAACATTTTAAAAATAATATATAGATAACATGTTGTTAAGCTATGTTATAGCATTGTATGTTTATCAATAAAATGTATTTAGAAAACAAAGAAACATTAAAATGTGCTCTTTCAAGGAAAATTGATAGCATAATTTAATTTACTACTCATTATACAGTAAACAGCATATATCATATCTGTCAATCAAATCCCATCAAAGTTCAGAAATAATCATAAACATAGACAAATCCTTTAGATGTTTGTTTTCCAATTGTTGATATTTCAAAAATCACGATGTGTAACATGACCACAAAATCATTTACTTTTCATCATCTATTAAGCAGAGATTATTTACTCAGATTTACTGAGGAATTATTATTATTATTATTTTTAAATGGCAAGTGAATCCTTTATTTTGCAAGAAATTTTTATAACATGATGAAGAAATAGTCACGTATACCACACTAATTGCTAAAATTTTGACAACATGTAAGAATAATTGGTGGCATTTTTCTACTAATTATTGTGAAACAAATATTTGCTTTATCAATATATAATCAAATTATGCATACATGCATACCATTTTCTCATTAAAAATTATGTTTCCTCATAATACTTTATAATTTATCAAATTGACTTTGATTAAATATTTAATATCTCTGAAAAACATTACATATGTACTAGTTTTACTGTGAATGATTTAATCAAATGCACAACTAGTTGGAAATGTATGATAAATAGTTCATATATAAGATAGGTAGGTTTTTATTTTTAAGATTCTAGACAAATTTATGATTTTTAGCACAAGCTACAATTAAACTTTTTATTTCCTTAATAGGATAAGAAGATAACACTTTAACATAGAACATTGAGGTACTCCTTGTTATAGCTTCCTGTGTTTCAAAAATTACTCTGCTATATGCTCATATTAAGTAGATTTTCTAAAACATTCCAGAAACATACAATAAACCTTCAGCTTACACAATTTTAAGGTTATGAGAAGGAATTCCATTGGTTTTAGCTGAAAAGGAACAATTAAATTCATGGCATCCAGAAAGAATGTATTCATATTCCAAAGAGGCATTTGAAGGCAATTTCCTATAATACTGATTATTACATACTTTAGTTTTAATCATCAAACAGAGAAATACATTGGGGAAATTTCTAAATATAATTATGACTCTAAAATATAATTAAAATAAAATTTTAATTTTAACAGAGTGAAACAAAATTATTTACTGAAACCAATCGTAATATTCAATTAAATTAATTTGCTCTTATTATTCAAAAACAAATATTTTATACAAAAATAACACTGTTCTATACACACACACATAAAACACAATTTCTGTTTTTCTTCTGAAGTGATGGAAGTCATGCTTTCTCCTATTTCCCTAATTAGGTACACTTAAAAACCTTTGATGTTATATATATAAAACAAAATGTCTTAGTTTCTTAGTCTGCAATAACAAAACACTAAATTGGGTGGCTTATAAGAATAGAAATTTATTGTCTCACAGTTCAACAGGCTAGAAGTCCAAAGCAGAATATCAGCCATATTGATTTTTTCTCAGAACTCTGAGAGTGAAAATGTTCTAGACCTCTTTTCTAGCTTCTGATGGCTTGTGGAAATCCTTGCCATTCCTTGGCTTATAGATGCATCTTCCTAGGCATCTCCTTCCATGCTTGTCTCTATCTGTATTTTCCTTCTTTTTTTAAAATACTACCAAAATGAAAAGACACTCTGGTAGTGCAATAATTGAAGCATGCAGATGCTAACCAAAAGGTCAGCAGTTCAAACCCACCAGACACTCTGTGGAAAAAAGATGAGGCATTCTGCTTCTGTAAAGATGTTCAGCCTTGGAAACATGGAGCACTTCTACTCTGTTCCATACGGTTGCTATGAGTCAGAGTAGACTCGATGGAAGTAGTTCACCCAAATGAAATAAAGAATTATCTTGCTCTTTTATGACTTCATGTGAACCTGATAGTTTCGTCAAAGAAAGACCTTATTTCCAAGCAAAGTGACGTTCACCTATACAGGTGTTAACTCTTAAATATATCTTTTAGCTTGGGCAAAATTCAGTCCATAATGCAAAAGTAGGAGGAACTTGAAAATATGTAGAGAATTAGCCTGTCTAGGGATGTCAGGTACCAAAGAACAGCATGATAGTGAGGTCCTTGGGTTTTCCTGGTGTCTTATAGATCCTAGACTTAAAGCTGAAGAAGGCAGTAACCCAGAAATGCTAATGAGTGCAGTGAAAATGTTTCAACAAAAGCAAAAGCAAATAACAAAGGATAGTTAGTTAACAGCAAGACAAAAAGTTTTGACAATATCTGCTCTACAAGTCAAATACTGTGGAAAACAATCCCAAGTACCACCACTAGTCATGCCAGCAGTCTGAGTGAGATGATTTCCAGACTAATGAAATACCTCAATCCTCCCACTCCCTGCTCTTGTCAGTCAGGTAGCCAGCCAAGCCTTTCATCCCCATTGTGGTGTAAAGAGGATCCTTCATTGTGTCAGTAGTAAACTCTTCCCACCTGGGGGACCTAGTCGTCCACCACTCATTTGCATAAAGAAGCACCTCTGCCCCTTTATCTAGAGTAAGCTAGTGGACAACTAAGGCTTTCCCAGTGTAAATAGATCAACCCTTTGCACTGTGGCAAAGTGGGAAGCCAGAACTCCTATCTCCGCCCAATAGTAATGAAGAGTCCATACCAAGGCTGTCAGAAAAGGCCAAGTGAGAACGTGAACTTTTACCTATAGCTGGTAGTAATAGAGTGTTCCTCCCTGTTTCTTGGTAGAGTAGGGTAAGAAGAAGCAATCAAAACCAGAAAGTCTGAATAAAATTCAGAGCCACATAACATAATACAGAAAATATCCAGTGTGCTAGTTCAGTTTGTGTGTCAGTTTGGCTGGACCTGGTTGAGTGGCTGGACAACTGGATGTATTATTCTCCATGATGAGACTGGTAATCAACTCCGTGGTGGAATCTACTGTGAGCAGCTGAGTAGCTGCCTTAGGAAATGTGGTCTGCTTCCTGTATATAAGCAGAAGCCTTGGGGAATGGTCTCTAGCCTGTGGCACGCTTGGACCCTGCATGTAGCCACATTATTGTTCAGCAGCCTGCCATGCTCTACTGACCCTGAGATTTACAATGGACTTGAATTAATGGCCTACTGTGTGGTTTGGTAACATCAGGACTGTGCCGTTTTATTTGTTGACCTTGGGCTTGTTAGCCTCAGTAGCCAGCAGCTGTCTGAGTGAAGAAAAGCCTCTAGCTTCAGTTGGCTAGGAGCAGGAGGCAGAGCTGAAGCTCGAGGTCGAGGGACTGTCACCCAGTCCCTAGAGCCTGGCACTTTGAACTTGGTCTTGTTGTTGTTATATTGTTATGTGCCGTCAAGTCGTACCCGACTCATAGCGACCCCTCCTTGGGTTTCTGAGGCAGTATCATTACGGAAATAGATTGTCCCATCTTCCTTCCAAGGTAAAAAATTGTCAAATATTACCATTTTAACACATGAAGTCATCCTAATAATGAATATGAATATTTCTCTTTTATTTAGATGGCCATTAAATTGTCTTAGTAATGTTTTCCAGTATAAAAATGTTAAATGTCTTTTCTATATATTTCCCAGTATTTGAAATGTTGGCATTAGTTTGAATGTATTGAAATTCAAATTTTATTATAAATTGTTTTTATATTGTCTGGAAATGCAATTAATTTTGTTATACTGACCTGTAATGCAGAGACCTTGTTAAATTCACTTCTTACTTCTACTGATATGTTCATAGTTTTCTTTCTATCTGAGGTAAAATGATGGCTTCAATACAACTTGTTCCATTCTTTACCATTTTGAAAGGATCTGAATTTGAGATATTATTCATCCCATGTACATGTGACTGTCCTCTTACATTTCTTACTGAAGTCTTACTGAAGAATCTGCTCTTTTGATGGCTTAAGAGACTGAGATTTGAGAAAATCAATTATTCTCACTAGACTTTCAGGATTTACTTATTTTTGTTGTAGGAGATATTTTCACTTTTAATAAAGAGTCTGTGGATAATTTTGTCGTGCTTTTCCTTTACGAAGTTGAAAAGTAAACTGACAATTTTCTATTCCTTGATAACACATTTATGTCAGAGATGAGAACTATGTGGAATATTAAGAAGGATCTTGAATATTTGAGGGCTTTCAAAAATTTTGAACACTGAAAATTTGTAATGGTCACTTTCAAAAGCTTATAACAATATTTAACCATCAGTCCCTAACTTATGTAATAATGAAAACACATTTATTATTTTTTCAAAGGCAAACTACCCTATCTTCTAAGTATGTGTTTCAGAAGGCAGGGATTTTCTTACATTTGTTGAGTTTATTATTATTGATGGTTTTGAAGAAATATGGTTCTCCAAATGTTGGTAAGATGATTACTTATAAAGTGATAAGGACATTGATAGCAATATTAAAATTAGATAACATTCATTCTCCCACAAAACCAAGGACATTTGGAAAAAATTAGCCTTAGGACATGATGAACTTTGAGACCAGAAGAACTTTGAGACCAGAAGAACTAGATGGTGCCTGGCTACCAATGCCAACCACTCAGGAAGGGATCAAAACTGGAGTTCCTGGATAGAGTGAGAGAAAAAAAAAAAAAACATGGAACAAAATTCAAAAACACAATAATGACCAGAATTACTGGGCAGATGGATTCTGTTGGGACCCCCTAGTACTGTAGCCCTGGGATACACTTCGGGCCTGGAATGAAACTCACTTCTAGGGACTGGCTCTCAGGCCAATAGTAAATAACACATACAAACAGACCACTCAATCCAGGGTTACGCACACACATACTCCATGGAGATGCATCTCTTGGAGCAATAGACCACTGACCACCAAAGAGCAACATTCACACAGAGGAAATGTTGGACACACAGGAGAGCATAAATAACTATGAGGGGCATGTGGGGGTTACTGGTAAGGGAGAGGAGGAGAGTAGGTTAGGGTTGGGGATGGTAACTGGGGAACGAATCCAAATGTACAAGAAATGTTCAGTGTAAAACAAATTCTGCTCTGTAAATTTGCACCTAAAGAACAAAAATAACACAAAAAATGTTAAATAAGTCTTAGTTACAAATAAGTTTTAGTTATAGGTAAATTTTGAATTTGTAATTATATATGGAAATGCTACTTCATCATTGAATGTGGTTGGAGAATAGAATATGAAGTGAAGAGTCATGTATGCATACTTCCCCCAAATATTTCTAGTATACTTTGTGTCTGTTAAGTGCCTACATGATGACGAGTTCTGGAACAGTGTTGAAGAAGAGGACAAGAACAAGCACAAAGGCTAAAGATCAAGATGCATATAAAGAAATAAGTGATTGGGTAGTGAGGAAAGCATACAGTTTCAGGGGGAGGAAAAATGGTGGAACTAGATGATGTATTGCAAGAAACATTAGGAGACATATGACTCTAACCTAGATTCCAACAGTCTGTGTGGGAAAAGAGTAAGTTCTAAGAGACCACATATCCTGAGGAGAAAGAGAATTGTTTCCCTGGGGATGAATTAGGGATAGAAGGTTAGGTTTTCCTGCTGATATCAAAAACAGAAAGTGTCTCACTATTTGCCAGTTTTAAAATCAAATAAACACTTGAACATTTAGAAATATTATGTTGTTGTTGTCAGTTACTGTCAAGTTGATTCCAATACATGGTGGCACGATATATACAGAGCAGAATTTCTTTTAGAGTTTTCCAAGCTACAAATTTTCAGAAGCAGATCACCAGGCTTCTCTTTGGAGAATAATCTGACTGGGTT
>NW_006922494.1:112337-126547 GCF_000298275.1 Orycteropus afer afer | reverse complement strand
GAGCCACCCAGGAACAATCATTTGTGTAAAACTGAGTGAAAATTTGACATTGTTAAGAAAGATCTCCCTTTACCTGTCCACTATTACTCACACCAGAATCCTAAGTTCAAGACCTTTTATGAGACTGAGATATAGTGTTTTTTTGGAGGAAGAAGCACAACAAATTACCATTTCCAGACATAATCATAGAAGGAATAATTTCTCCCTAAGGTCCTGAAAAACTCATTATTTATTTTTGCTCCTAGAATAACCAGTTTTATCAAGGAACTTTGAAGAATAACTTGCTTTGAAAAATGAGAAGAGAATGTGCTATATTTTAAATATTCAGGTGATAGTATATCTGATAATAACCTTCAAGTTTTTATCATTAATTTTAAATTGCCTATTAGAAAAGGAATGCATACTCAGCGGTTGGTAGGACATCATAAATTTATTTACACACATTTCAAGGTAATATGGAAAAGTCCACTCAGATTCTTATTATGGATGATTATGAGAAATGACATAGAGGATGGGTTCAGAGGAAGAGAGAATACAAATGAGAAGTGGTGAAATTTTCCCTAGTAATCACAAACAATAGCTATTAAATGATTTTTCTACATCTAATTCTTAGAAACTGTAAGTGAATCTTGAGCAAAAGGGGAAAATAAAACTATGACAACCTTCCCCCACTCAGTCAATTTGTGAAAGGCACCCATTTAAATTCCAGTGAATTTTAAATTCATCTACACTTCATTTAGTTTTTTTTTTTATTTTTATAAGACAATGTAAATTATTCCATTTTATTGAAACAATGCAAATTATTTCATAAAAATTTATAGGAAATGTAGAATAAATTTGAAAAATATACTAATTAATTAGTAGAAGACTACATACAGTCTGAGAAGCTGGACTATATGAAGAATGCAGCATCAGGATTGCAGGAAGACCCATTAACCTATGATATGCAGATGACACAATCTTGCTTGCTGAAAGTGAAGATGACTTGAGCATGGATTACACCTCAACATAAAGAAAGTGAAAATACTCACAAGTGGACCAATAAACAACATCACAATAAATGAAGAAAAGATTGAAGTTGTCAAAGATTTCATATTATTTGGTTCCACAATCAACACCAATGGAAGCAGCAGTCAAGAAATCAGATGATGCATTGCACTGCATAAATCTGCTGCAAAAGACCTCTTTAAAGTGCCGAAGAGCAAAAATGTCTCTTTGAAGACTAAGGTAAGTTATGATATTTTCAATTGTCTAATATGCATGTGAAAACTAGACAATGAATAAGGAAGACTGAAGAAGAGTTGATGCTTTTGAATTGTGGTGTTTGGGAAGAATGAAAGTGCCTTGGACGGCCAGAACTAAAGGATCTGTCCTGGATGAAGTGCAGCTGGAGTGGTCCTTGAAAGCAAAGATGATCAGACTTAGTGTCACCTACTTTGGTCATGTTGTCAAAAGGGGCCATTCCTGGAGAAGGATATCATGCATGGTAAAGTGGAGGATCAGCAAAAAATTGGATGACCCTCAATGAGATAATCTGACCTGTGGCTGCAAAGATGAGCTCAAGTATGACGCAAAGATTGTGAGGATGGCACACGATTGAGCAATGTTTCATTCTGTTATCCACAGGCTCGTTATTAGTCAGAGACAACTCGACTGTACCTACAACAACATCTACAACTAATGTTGATTGATTTTTCTATTCCCATACTAATCTTTTCTTATTCTATTGTTTGTTATTTATTAACATTAAAAATAGAGAGAGATATATACTGACATAACAAATGCTTCTGAACTCTAGGCACAAGTAAAAAAAAAAGTTAGCTTAAAAAGTTTGTTTCAGATTATTACAATGTTTTAAGTTCCTTAGTTGCCCTTCTCAAGTCCCTCCCTCAATTCCCAACCCAGAATTGAAATTACTCATATTATATTCAATATTTTTATATTTTTCACTAAATACATCTGTAACTCTCCAAAGCAAACACACTGCCATTGAGTTGATTTTGACTCATAGCAACCCTGACTGGGTTTCCAGGCCTGTAAATCTTTACAGAAGCAGATTGCTTCATCATTCTTCATGACGTACAAAAGTAGATGTGATAAATCCAGTTTGGTTTGTTAGTTTTAAATGCTCTACCATATTTCAAATGTAAGATTACGTTATTAATGTAGTGGCCCATTGTCCTTCCTTTTAGTATATTATATTCCCACTTCATCTCCATGTGATTGACATTGCTGGCCTGTATTTCTCTACCCTACTGATCCATGTGAATTGCTATCTCCAAACTGAAGCTTTAAGTGTTATTGTTTGCTTCTGTTCTCAATCTGTTACAAATCAAAGTAGTGTCTGCTCCTTCAGCCAGAGTTTTAGAAGAGAAGATTAACCAGTACAACAGCAGCTGCTGTAAAGGTGATTATGTAACAAAAAATGAAAAATAAACCCTATTATTGTAATATTTCAAATGTAAGATTACATTATTAATGTAATTATTGTAAGTCAGCCTCAGGGTTACAGGTGAGGAGAGACAACTCAGGGAAGCCCAAAGCAGCAGGCTGGAAGAGCAGGAGAAAGGGGATTAAAAGCCAGCCACTCGGACAGAAGATCGGGCAGTGTTTCGTTCTGCTGTGCATTGGGGTCACTATGAGTCAGAAACAACTCGACGGCACTTAACAACAACAACAACAACAACACGTTTCCTCTCCTCACCTAATCCCTTCGGCTGATTGCTCTTCTCTCTGGCTTCCTGGCTTTTAATCCCCTTTCCCCTGCTCTTCCTGCCTGCTACTTTGGGCTTCCCTGAGTTGTCTCTCCTCACCTGTAACCCTGGGGCTGACGTGTAGCATTGGGAAAGTCAACTGTGAAGGAACTGTATCAAGTGCTGAGGAGCAAGGATATCTCACTGAGGACTAAGGTGTGCCTGACACAAGCCATGGTATTTCCAAATGCCTCATATGCATGTGAGAGCTGGACAATGAATAAGGAAGACCGAAGAAGAGTTGATGCTTTTGAGTTGTGGTGCTAGCGAAGAATGCTGAAAGTACCATGGATTGCTAAAAGAACTAACAGATCTGTCCTGGAGAAAGCACAGCCAGAATGCTCCTTGGAAGCAAGAATGGCCAGACTTCGTCTCACCTATTTTGGTCATGTTGTAAGAAGGGACCATTCCCTGGAGAAGGATGTCATGCTTGGTAGGGTGGAGGGTCGACGAAAGAGGGGGAGGCCTTCAACAAGATGGATTGACATGGTGGCTGCAATCATGGGCTCAAGTATAGCAGGGATTGTGGGGCTGGCGTGGGATTGGGCAGTGTTTCGTTCTGCTGTGCATGGGATTGCTATGAGTTGGAAACAACTCAACGGCACTTAACAACAA
This sequence comes from Orycteropus afer afer, assembly GCF_000298275.1. Classification (NCBI taxonomy): domain Eukaryota; kingdom Metazoa; phylum Chordata; class Mammalia; order Tubulidentata; family Orycteropodidae; genus Orycteropus; species Orycteropus afer. Next base: position 123,179 of record NW_006922494.1, on the reverse strand, counting down.
CAACAACATTGTAATAATACTGAGGTTTCATGCTGTTTGTCATCCCCATGTAACCTAGCGAAGACAGATAAATACATCCATCTTTATCAACTTGATTTTTTCACTGGTGATAATATTTTTCAGAAATGTCTATGTTGACACACCAAACTTTAGTTCAGGCGTTAGCAAACTAAAGTCCACATATCATATTGGCCTGCTGCAGGTTTCTGTACAGCGTGTGGGCTAAGAATGGTTTTGACACTTTTAAATGTCACAAAAATTTTCAAAGAAGAATGATATCTCATGGTATGTGAAAGCATTTGAAATCTAAATGTCAATGCTCATAATAAAGTTTTATTGGAACACAGCCACCACAGTCATTTACTTACTTATTTTTATGCTTCCACTTTGCTGTGGCAGATTTGAATACTTGTAGCAACAGGGACTAGCACATGTGTTCCTGCCATGAAAACTTTGCCTTCTAATACATGTGTTTTAATTCTTAACTAGACATCTCTCATCTCCTCTTACTAACTGCAAACATTCTGGAGTCCACCTTGTATGTCTGAGCATGGCTGAACATTCCAGAAACTCAGAGAACAGAGTGGAGGTTGGACTGCGCTGTTTTCTTACCTTTCCTTTGTCTCTGCTCCCAAAGGGCTACCTCTGCTTCACTGCCCTGCCAGCCACCTCTTTGCTGCTTGCTCTTCCCTACTCCAGAGCAGTTGTATATGAAAAATTGTACTCAAATGTTATTACTGTATTTTGAATTTAATCAATAAAAAATGTGCATTTTTTTCTCTTTCATAAATACCTACATAATGTATGTATTATTCTTTTCTTGTTAGACCACAGAACTTAAAATATTTATTATCTGACTGTTTAGGAAAAAATAAAAAGCCAAAACTAGCTCCAGTTGATTTTTTTTCCACTATTGTGTATTTTTCAACTATGTGAATATATCTTCACTTATTTATCCATTTTTTTATTCATAAACATTTATTTAGTTCATAATAATTTGATTTAATACACAATGCAGTAATTGATATCTTTATACAATTTCTTGCTGTACATGTACACCTTTTATTCTACATGAAAATTCAAAAGAAAAAAAAATCATAAAACATGGGTGTTCTTCCTTCCTTTTTTTCTTTTCTTTCTTTCATTCTGCTGTTGATGTTTAAGATATCCTTTTTATTAGATGTGGTATCTTAATGAAAAACACATGAATTACATATCAAATTCTCCATGTCACATTTAGGTCCACAATGAGTTTTGCTTGGCATGTTTTTCCTGAAATGAAGAAGTCCCAATTAAAATTATGTGTATCCATGTACACATATCTACATGTGTCATTTAAGAAAAGCCACAGATGTCTTGACATTTTCTAATAGGATTTAAGTGTTATTCATAAATTGTATAAATTAAATGTGGCCAGTAATTTTTCACACAAAATTCACAATAAAACAATTTTGAAAATATTTTCTTTCTTGCTTTTCTTTAAAAGTGTATAAGATTTTAAAATTAAATTTTGGTAGAAAAATTACTGAATATTTTTAATTAATACATTATATTTAAAACTTGGTCTGTGTTATCTACACTACTAAATATGTCATTGGTTCAAGAAATTTCTTTTTTTTTTTAAAGTTTATCTTGATTTTTCTCTGCAACTTAAAAACAATAGATAATTACATAGACTCAGGCAACTTTTTAGTATCTGTGGTTCTGAATATCCCAAGAAAAAGGAAGTAAAATGTGAAAACTGTTCATAAAAAAAAAAAAAAAGAAGAAGAAGAAGAAAAAAAAGAAAGAAAAAGACAAAGGAAGATACATTCAGAAGGAAATGAAATAATAAAAATCTGGAGTGCACTCCATAAGCAGTCACAATCTTGAAAACTTTGGATAACTGAAGTAATTTTGAATATCCTTGGCCACTGACATTTCAAATATAGAAATGAATATCTGGCATGAATGGTGAAGTAAATTTTGTGGGTTTTTTTTTTTTTTTTTTTTGTAATTCTGAGTAGTTGGTATGACAGTATTTCTACAAATTGGGCCAAGCTAGTCAGATTTTTTTCAGAGAAAGAGTAAAAAATTTTCTCTAAGTCAAGGAATGTAAGACTCATTACCTATGATAGCTTGATATTAAAAAGAGAAGATATTTGTATTTTATTGAAATAATGCCAAAAGAAAAAAAATCCTTAAAAATTTACATTCTACTACAGAACAATCTAATAGTTCTAATAGCTCAAGATCTGGGGCAGACATCAGCAAAATTTTCTGTAAAGTACTAGATAGTAAATATTTTATGTTTGACAGGGCAAGAGACAAAATTGAGGATCTTATATAGGTCTCTGGCACAATGTCTCCATGCTTCCATTGCAACATGAATAAAAAAATAAAAAAAAAAAAATCACTGTCATGGAGTCTTCCCTAACTCTTGGGTTTCCAATGTGGTATCACTGCAGAATTTGACTGCTCAATCTCCCTTCCAAGGAGTAGCTGGTGGGTTTGAACACATATGTAGAAATACATAAAAGAATGAGCACTGCTGTGTTGTAATAAAATTTTAGGGAAACTGAAATTTAATTAGTCTTCTTTTATTTTTCAACTCTTAAAATATATTTTAAAAAATCAAAAATTAGTTCATGAGCTTCATAAACCAAGAGAGGAAGCAGGCCAGATATGACCAGAGAGTTGTATTTTGCTAACCGTCAATGGAGAAGTTCAACCAATGAGCAATTTTATAATGAGGATAAAAGTTAAAACCACGAGATTAAGTATTCTTTATTTCCAAAGCTGCTTGTCACACTCTAGTCTTGAGGGTTGCTGCTGCTGCTTTCTAAGATGCATCTCCAAGATGCATGAAGCTATCTGCATTATTCCTAATATGACGCACTGAGGAACAGCTTTCTGGCAGCTATGGGGAAATCATCTCAGTTCACTTCCCAGAAGAGGAAAGGTTACACATAGGTATTCCAGCAAGTTCAAGTTTGTACTCTGAGGAAAAAAACTGTTAGGGGTTTCAGACAGAGCAGCCATGCTTTAAAAGTTCTTCAACCTGGGATTTTTAGATAAAGGAAGCTATAAGCTAACAAATATGTCAAGACTCTAAGTCTCAGAACCAGTAAATTTTGTGTTGTTTAGAAAATAAACATTTTGGCAATATAATTAAGTTAAGGATGTTGAGTTAAAGAGATAACCCTGGATTAATGCAATTACTCCTGAAATCAAATACAGACAAAAAATTCTAAACACGCTGCCTTCCAGTTCACCTTGACTCATGGCAATCCAATGTTGTTCAGAGTAGAACTGCTTTATGGGGTTTTCTTGACTAGTCCTTGCTCTCTTGACCAGTCTCTGGGACATCTCCAGGACTTTCTCTCATGCTGCTGCAATCGTTAAAAGAGACAGGCAGGGGAGATTAGACAGACAAAAAAGAAGAAAACCTTTTGAAGACAGAGACAGCGATTGCAATGTGGAAAATGAAACATGCTGGCAGCCACTTGAACCTTAAAGAAGCAAAGAAAGAATGTTTTCTAGAATCTCTAGAGGAAATGTGGTCCCTCCTATACTTTGATTTCTGATTTCTGTCAGAATATGATTTTTGTTCAGTTTAATTTTAAGCTACCAAATACGTGGTAATTTGTTACATCAGTGCCAGTAAACAAGCATTTCATTTATATCTGAAACTGGTAGTAATAAAGAATTAGACTCCATGAATCCAAAATGATATTGTTTTGATATTCTAAGTATCAACAACATTAAATGGAACTTAATGCACCACTTATAAACTATTATTGAAATACTATTAAAGACATTGTAAAGGTCTGTAGATGTGTCATGTCAAAATAACTTTTGACATGGGACTTCTTTTGAGATATGGTGGAATGAAACCAATTTCTAAAGTATCAAACAATACAAGTTGATCAAATTAGTAAAACTGATGAAGTAAGGTATATGTTAAATATTTAAATCCAAGGTCCTTCAGAGAAGATTCTGTAATGTATTCATCTTTTTTATATCCACAACACCAAAGACAGAGCCTCCCTGAACTAGAAAGGCAGTTTGTCCTTGGAGTCAATGAGAAAATCTTGGGAGCATGGATTATCACAGTCACTGGGAGCATTATTATCAGTCTTGTCTTTTCATTTAAGGTGCATAATAGAGTAGACTAATTTGTCAGAGCACTCCAGTGTTTTTCCTTTCGACCAGAACTGATGTTTTGAGTTCAAGGGTTTATGAAAATGACCTTGGAACTTAAATAATACTTAGATGAGAGGAATGATGCTAATTATACACAAGTCTATACAGTTTCCATGAAGTCAACTTTCTACTTCAAATCCCAAAATACTTCCCAACTGCCCTCAATATTTTCTGCCATTTAGGAACTGTTAATGAATTACTCTAAGATATTAAACATTTTCAATATTTCAAGAAGTTAACTTTATCAGATAATATTGTTTGTTTGCTTTAATACCTGCCTTTCTCTGTTATAGACCAAGGAATAAAAAAAGCCTCTTACTGTTGCTAATGTTGCTGTAGGAGCTCTGGTAGCATAGTGGCTAAAGCACTTGACTGCTAACCAGAAGGCTGGCTGTTCAAACCCACCAGCCACTCCTCGGAAGGAAGGTTGGGCAATCCTACTTCTGTAGTGATACTGCCTCAGAAACCCAAGGAGGGGTTGCTATGAGTCAGGGGTCAACTCGACGGCACATAACAACAATGTTGTTACAACAATGTTGCTGTATCTGCAGATTAAATTTTTATTAACAAATTTATCTTTCTGCTGGGCCACCAGCTAACTGGTAAACTCCAACAGGGGAAATGACCTACAGAATGGGGAAAAAAGATAAACAAACAGCTAAACGTGTAACAAAGGAAGAATTCTATAATAAAACAATCTGTCTTTTACATAAATCATGGCTATAGACAAAAGATGAAATTTTAAATTTTTTTAAATAAGAGAAATAGTAAGTTGTACAATAGGGGTAATAACCATATCACTGTGGATGGATTAGGAGACTTCTTTGAAATCTGAGAATGAGAATTTTATATTGAATATCCTCTGCCCATTAGATGAAATGTGACTTTAGAAATTAATAACTAAGTAGAGTACTACAGATGGAGACCTGGTGGCATAATGATAAAGTGCTTGGCTGCTACCCAAAAGGTCTGTAATTCAAACCCATCAGCCACTCCACAGGAGAAAGATGTGGCTGTCTGCTTCCGTAAAGGTTCACAGCTTTGGAAATGCTATGAAGCAGTTCTACTCTGTCCTATAGGGTTGTGTAAATTGAAATTGACTCAGTGGCATTGGGTTTGGTTTGGTTTGGGGTAGAGTATTGTAGATATAATCCTATAGCCAATAAATATTAGTTAATTTTTGTTGAATATTTACTTATTTGGGAGTTCATTTATTGGACAAGCCTGATCTGAATGGAGAGACAGTTATACTTATGAATTCAGATGTCAGCATACAATTCTTACTACCACAAAACCAGTACTGTAATATATAAGGTGTTTTGGAGCACATTGGCCGAGGATACCTTGTCACATGCCCATATGGATGTTTGATCCCCCACAGTCTGCAAATGAAAAGTGATTTTCCAGCTTCTGAGCTATGTCAACAGTTACCTTCCAGATAAACTGTGTGAGGATGTGCTGAGGAAACACATTAATTAGGGTTACCAGGTCATTGCTGTGGATGGAATGTAACATCCATTGCAGAAACACATAAATTCAAAACAGTTAAACAGACACATTGGTGTTTATGGGGAAATAATGATTTAGTTGAATTTTCAAAATACATGTACATGGTAGATAGCATGTGTGCTTAGGCTACTAGTGAGGAAATATCAACCATCAAAAAAGCTGCATATTCCTAGAAAATTCTGCTATCTTTCCATGATTTTTTTTACTTCTACAAATTCATTCATTATGTTGTTGTTGTTGTTGTTAGGTTTTATTTAGTTGTCTCCAACTCACAGAGACCCTAAATACAACAGCATGAAACACTGCTGTGTCCTGCTCCAGCTACACCTAAATTAAATCGAGTTCCTACTAAATAACTTACATGTTTCTTTCAATTCTAATGTTCTGTAATTTCAGAGGAAGAATGTTGTATCTGTTAATTATTTCACTCATTAATTTCTATAATCAACACATATTTAACTTATGTTTGAAAAAACTGTTATTGTTCAGGTTGATACATATATCAATTGAGAGTAACAAAAAGAAACAGTGGAGAACAATAGATCCAGATAACACTCATGCTTAGATAACTGTGCCAAAATAATAGCAACAATAAAATTTAAAGCTCACATATACAACTCATAAGACAAAAATCAGTAAAGCATGTTGATTTCTAAAGATTTTTTGGAAAGTTGGCAAGACACACATATTTCTTGTAGAATGTGCTAGGCTGGGTTCTCTAGAGAAGCAAAACCAGTAAAGAGAGAAAAAGAGAGAGAGAGAGAGAGATTCATCGATTCATCTTAGGAAAATGGCTCACACACTTATAGAAGTTGGCAAGTCCCAGGTTCTTGGATAAAATGTCAAGCTGGTGTTTTTTCCTGACTCATGCAGCTGCAGGGGCTGGTGAGCTCAAGTATGACAGGCAGTACACTGGCTGTTGACCCCAACAAATGACAAATCCAAGATCACTAGGTTGAATGGTGGATTGTTCACTCACAGATAGTTGTAGGCAGCACAACAGGATCCTGATCCACAGAAGAGTGTCTCTTTTCCGAGCATGTCCATAAATGTATTGGAAGCAGACCACACCCCTATAGAAACTCCCTTTCAACGGATTGGCTGCTCAAAACATATACATCCAATCTCATCATGGGAATAGCCCACATCACAACTGCTTAAACTACAAAGAGTTTTAGTCCAGCCAAGTTGACACACAACTCCAACTATCACATAGGATGACAAATAATTAACTAGAGGGAAGGTTAGACACATCATTGCCAAAAGATACGTTGGAGATAGGTTACATCCTTAGAATTAGAAGCCATAATATTTATTAAACACTTCCTGTATGTAGAGAACTCTGAGAAATGACAATGGAGGAAAAATATTCTTTATTCATTTTCTGGTTTTGTCAAGAATAGATTGAATTGCAGACAAGTTTCATATTGGAGCTCAAAAATGATCAAATGGAAATTTCTCATGCTTCAGAAATGTATATTTGTCACACACACAAATGCACAGATTTATACACACAAAGAACATCAGAGAAACATTAGTTATTTCACAGTAAATCCTTGGTGAACAAAATATTATCTCAGGGCCAAAATTCTGTACTAGAAAATATAATGCCTTCTCGAAGGGGAGAAATTATAAATCCTTCTTGAAAGGAGGGAAGAAAAAACAGTCATTTCTGAATCATTGCACATAGTTCACACCCTATTATTTGTGTTCAGATGTTTGATTGTGAAATCATTTTTTGATACATCTTACTTCATAATCAAACAGCTCTGGTGGTGCAGTGCTTAAGACATTCCTCTGCTAATCTAAAGATCAATGGTTTGGTCCCACCAGCCACTCAATGGGAGAAAGATGAGGCAGTCTACTTCTGTAAATTTTTACAGTCTTGGAAAACCTATGGTGTTGCTATGAGTCAGAATTGACTTAATGGAAGTGACTTTGGTTTGACCACATAATTATAACAGAGTGAAGGAAGTTTAAGACTGTACATTCATCAGGTAATATCATCATTTGTTACTCTTTCCACAATGAGCAGATAGGAAAAATCCCATCCAAATAGACAAATGGCCATTGAGCTACTCCTTACACAGTTGTGATAATTGATTTTTCAAAAATTACTTTTTGGAATTAATTTAGTTTAATAAAGTGCTACAATAGCCTACCCTGATAAAGGCACTAGAGTCACATTACTTCACACCTTTAACCTTCTATTATATCTTGTATCATCTCATAACTCCTTTCTTTAAATAGTGTCTTTGTCTTACAGAGTTACAGGAACTATTCTGACACCCTTCCATCATTGATCTTGAAAATCAAAAAAATTCTTCCTTAGGTGATTTGTCAGGGAAAGACATATTGCCTTTTCTTAGTATGGTCTTCTTACCAGATCTCAATGTATCAAATTATTTTTAGTTGTCATTTTTTTTGTGTGTGTGTGTTTACCGACCTCTTTTTTTTCTCAGTGAGAGGTTCTTTCTGCCTCTTGGAGGGCTCCTTTTGAACCTGGCAGAGTGGCCAAACTAACCAATCCCAACATCAGAATTCTAAACACCTGAGACAGAGAGAACTTCCCAGAAAACTACTTCATGTTGCTAATAACAGAAATACTCCAGGTGGATAATTTCACCAATCAGAAGCTACTCTGTTGTTCATGGCAAATTCCACCAGAGTTTACAAAGACTTATGGCTAGAAAAGCCACAGTATGTAATTTACTACACTGCAGCAACATATCTCTCCCTCTGCCCCAAACCTCCTAGATAATCACAAAATGGTGTGTCCCAGACCTTGGGGTCACCTCAATATTGACTTTTCAAAATCATGAATGTACCTGTGAAGAAATTTTCAAAAAAGCAGGTAGACTTGTAAATATATCATGCCATATTCTGTGATTAAAAACAGCAAAAATTTGGCTCTGACTAAAGTTTTGTGCTCATTAGTAAGTCTGTTTTTCCATGAGGAGATTGTTAATTTTGTTTTTTTTTCCTCAGATAATGACTCATTTCTACCAACAGAACTTCTGACTCTCAACCAAAGGTAAAATTTCCCTATGGCTCAATCAAGGCAGTGAATCTTACAGTCCCTGGAAGACAAGCTTTCTGGATTCAATCTCTGCAGCAGTAATATGCAGATAAAAATATCATATTTCCATCACACACAAATGGTGATTTCTCTAATTATTGAAATCTAACCTCAAGTTGGCATACAGCAGTATGCTCATGAGAGTTTCCTCCAAATTATTATTTGAAAACTATGTTCTCTTACGCCAGAAAATATTTGAAATGTCTCCATCATTTTTAAATTGAAATAAAGGATATCACTGTCTTTTTTTGATAAATATATTTTTACCACATTAATATATAAATATAGACTTGATCTCTTAGCAAGATGCAGGAGGAATCAAATGGGAGGGAAAGCAAAGTACACTTATAAAAAGCAATATCTAGCTGATAGTTGGAAACAAAGGAAAGAACAAGTCCAAATGTACTATCCATACTCCTAAACTTTAGAAGTAGCTGAACTCAAATTTTAAGAACATTATACAATACTCATAGATCAATATTTGATGGAGCATATACTAGAAAACTATTTTGAATCTTTTCAATATTTTAATAAATATCCAATAATCATTTTTTTTAAATTTAGTATGGCTTTTAGTTTAATTCTTACTTGACAATCCAAAAAGGGTTTATTTAACAGCACATTGAAAATTTATTTAAATTTAGCACACTTAAACATACCAAATTTATATGGATTAGATGAAGGGTTAGCATTGATTTATCTTGAGTTGTTGTTGTTGTTGTTATTGTGTGTCATGGAGTAAGACCCGACTCATAGCGACCCCTCTTTGGGTTTATGAGGTGGTTATCACTGTGGAAATAGGTTGCCCAACCTTCCTCTCAGGGAGAGACTGGTGGGTTTGAACCTCCAGCCTTCTGGTTAGCAGTCAAGTGCCTTAGGCACTACACTATCAGAATTCCCCTACACTACCAGAGCTCCCTTATCTTGAGTACAAGGATGCAAATAACTAGATACAGGGATCTTATAGAAATGCACCATGAAACTTTGTACTAGACAGAACAAAATACGTTTTTTTGGTACTTTACAATGTCATTATCAGTAACTCTCTCTCTCTCTTTGTGTGTGTGTGTTTGATATGAGATCAAACATATTGTTGTTGGTAGGTGTCGTTGAGTAGGCTCTGGATTCATAGCAACCCTATGTACAACAGAATGAAACACTGCCCCGTCATGCACCGTCTTCACAATCCTTGGTATATCTGAGCCCATTGTTGCAGCTACTGTGTCAATCCATCTTGCTGAGGGTCTTCCCCTTCTCCATTGTCCCTCTACTTTACCAAGCATGATGTCCTTCTCCAGGAGGTAGTCTCGTCTGACAATATGAGCAAAGTAGGTGAGTTGAAGTCTGGCCAATCTTGCTTCCAAGGAGCATGCAAGCTGCACTTCTTCCAGGACAACTTTGTTAGTTCTTCTGAAGTTCATCATGGTACATTCAGTATTCTTCACCAACAGCACAACTCAAAAGCATCAGCTCTTCTTCAGTTGCCCTGATTTCACACGCATATGAGGTGAATCAAAATAGCATTGCTTGGGTTAAAGGCACTTTAATTTTCAAAGAGACATCTTTGCTCTTCAGCACTTGAGAGAGATCTTTGGCAGAAGATTTCCCCAGTGCAATTTGGTGTCTGAATTCTTGACTATTGCTTGCATTGGTGTTGATTGTGGATCCTAGTAATATGAAATCTTTGACAACTTTCATCTTTTTCTATTTATCATGATGCTGCTTATTGGTCCAGTTGTAAGGATTTTCATTTTCTTTATTTTTCAGACTGTAGCCTTTATTCTTCTTCAGTAAACGCTTCAAGTCATCTTCACTTTCAGTAAGCAAAGATGTGTCATCTGCATGTTACAGGTTGTAATGATTCTTCCTCCAATCCTGATATCATGTTCCTCTTCATATAGTCTTGAAAGTGAGGATGACTTAAGGCACCTACTGATGAAGGTTGAAGAATACAGTCTGCAGTATGGGTTATATCTCAACATAAAGAAAACAAAAATCCTCACAACTGGACCAATGAGCAGCATCACAATAAATGGAGAGAAGATTGAGGTTGTCAAAGAATTCACGTT